>NC_060189.1:45006166-45306166 GCF_021184085.1 Oncorhynchus gorbuscha | reverse complement strand
CTTTATACTGTATATGTATTGATACATTTCTGTGTATTATATTGTATTTATGTATAACATTATTGTAAAAGATACTCTCAGTGATTGTAAAGAAGCTCAGAAAGTAAATGTATATTAAGACAATTTTATCAACAATATCTTATTGTTAAGATGTTTAAGAAACACACAATACCTCACCACTACCTGAAGACTGTCCTCCAGCCGCCACCTACAAATGAAACCAGGAAAGCACAGTGGACGCTATCAGACCTGGGTCTCAAATTCTTGAAAAATAATTTCAAATAATTTGTGCCTGTTTGAGCTTGCCTACATGTAGTTAAAATAACTTTAAAAAGTCCCAAAACTGGAAACCCTGAATCTGAATGTGCCAAATCTAGCACTACTAGCAAACTCAAGCAAACGCTCAATGTATTCGAAAGGATTTCCAAGTATTTGAACCCAGGTCTGGACGCTATGGTAGCTACAGTATTGAATAAATATTTAAATGTGTCTTACCAGGAGAGCCATTGTCTGAAAGATGATCCACAGCATACAAAACATGTTGCTCTGCTTTACCAAACAAAAAAGAAAGTCAGAAAAGCATCTCATTGTTGGAAACATATAACCGATAGGAGCAATAACCCTGTGTCATGAATTTTCAATCAATACAAAATCAATACTTGAAATGTGATTAAATTGCATGAAGGCTGTTCCATGAAAATGGTTAAGTTGTCATCTGTCATACCTCTGTGAATGATGGCAGATTTTCAGCTCACAAAGACACTTCTGAAGATGACATGTTGTTTCTAGTTTTGCTCTTATAAAGAGGCACTTCCTCCATGTCCACTGGTAACAGTCCAATCAGAATACAGCTCTAAATGTTGATCTCACAATTGTGGCTTGCTGACCCAAAGAGGGCCTTATTCAAAATCACATGGATTGCAAAACCCAGACCAAGAATCTGAACCATATTATCATATTACGATTATGTCCTTATTATAAGCCTTTGTTGGATGAGTCAACTGTTCACCTGTGGTGGCTGTGTAAAATAGATGCCGGTTATTATTTTCATTTAAACTAAAAGAGACAAAGCATCACCACTGACGTGAAAGTGACATCACCAACCACAACTTATGACAGTTACTTCCCTATTATGTCATTGTACAGTACAAATGATCAAATAAGAATATAAAGAAGGCTTGAGTGTAATTCAGTGTAACCTAAAAACTAAATACTGGAGTAGTTTCTCTTCATTGTATAGATTTATCATAGTGCATGAAATAACTTTATTGATGACATTTTCCTCGTGGGGGGGGGGGTCAATAAAGTTACATTCAATTCAATTGTGCATGAAGTAAAACAATCAAACAGGAATGTGATGAGATCCGATGAGGTCAACATTACTTTTATTAGAATGGTTAGTGAAGTAGCAATATCAGGCAAGACATCAAAAACAGTTACAGCATTCAACTCTTAGTAATTCTGTCAACATCTTATGTTCTACTACATTTCCTGCCATTAAAATGTCTCCTTTTGACATAGAAATAAATACTCTATTCAAGCTCAATTTATTGTGAGAGTCAATACTAAATGGTTTCCATACAAAAATAATGCACCCGCATAAAACTATAGCTTTTTTTTATGTTTAAAATAAATACTGTAATATTTTGGCCAAAAAGTAAAGTGATTTGTTTCACCTGCATAGAAGTCCATTTTTGTTTTGTTTATTGTCATCTACAAAAAGCACTCGTAAACTTTCCCCCTCTTGGAATGTGTTCATAACACTGATATCATTGTTAATTGTTTAAAAAATACAATCTCATCACCTACTCTACTAATACCACTATCAGCTATACAGTATCTACATACAGTATCACAGAACATCCACATATTTATAGATCCAAATTTGCTTTACCTTGGTGTGATTTAATGATCAGACATCTTTTTATTTTTAATTTTGACCTAAAATTACATCTAACTGCCTGTAGCTCAGGACCTGAAGCAAGGATATGCATATTCTTGATTCCATTTGAAAGGAAACACTTTGAAGTTTGTGGAAATGTGAAATTAGTGTAGGAGAATATAACACATGAGATCTGGTAAATAATACAAAGAAAAAGCATATTTTTTTCATCATCTTTGAAATGCAAGAGCAAGGCCACAATGTATTATTCCAGTTTAGGCGCAATTTAGATGTTGGCCACTAGATGGCAGCAGTGTATGTGCAACGTTTTAGACTGATCCAAAGAACCGTTGCATTTCAATTCAAGATGTTGTAACAAGTCTGCCCAAATGTGCCTAATTGGTTTACATTTTCTAATTCATAACTCTGCACTCTCCTCAAACAATAGCATGGTAGTATTTCACTGTAATAGCTACACTGTATGGTGGATGAATCAGAATGGAGAAGTCAGGCTTGTCTTTCACATGTCCCTGGTGCTATGCAGAATATCAGAAAGGGAAGAGGACAGGAGGGAACATTGTCTTCATATGTGAATGTATCTGTTAAACCATGTGAAGGGATGGTGTGATTAATGGGGAACCAATTACTGGTTTCCACAATGTCTGTGTGCCAGACATTGTGACTCTCCAATTAAGTGACTCTCCAATTAAGGTATGTGGTTCTGCCATGATTGAAGGTTATTTCGTTAAATGCTTATTTAAGCTGGTTGCTTGATGAGGTACTGATTGGACTCAGAAGAGCAGGTTGACATCCATGTCCTCTGCAGAGGGGGAAAATGGAAAATCACAAGAGATGACATCTTTACAAGAGTTCACAATGCGGGGTCATACTATCAAATGTGTGAAAGCACATGACCATGGTCCTTCTGTAAGCTACAGTAATGCAGCATTCATTCATTCACTCACTCACACTACAACTATCACAACATTGCCAATGTCACGCAAGCCTCATTCTTTGGTCAATGAATTGCTTTCACTTTGTATAAGACTGCCACTCTTACCATCCTTGATGCCGAAGCAGTGGGTCCACTCCCTGAAGGACACCTGTTTGTCTTTGTCTGCGTCACACTCCTGGAAGAAGCGGGAGGTACAATGCTCCATGGGGACTAACGGGACCCTCAGGGGGGCCAGCTCAGAGTGGGACAGAAACCTGGATAGGAACACCAGTGTCATGTTCATAAGCCTATGCAATGGAGAACGTTTTTAAACATTTTGCAACAGAAAACTAAAATGAGTGTCTCTAATTCTGCATTACTGGCACCTAGATCACCAACAAACTAACATGGTCCAAGCACACCAAGACAGTCACGAAGAGGGCACGACAAATCCTATTCCCCCTAAGAGGACTGGCATGAGTCCTCAGATCCTCAAGGGTTTTACAGCTGCACCATTGAGCGCATCCTGACGAGTTGCATCACTGCCTGGTATGGCAACTGCTCGGCCTCCGACCACAATACACTACAGAGGGTAGTGCGTATGGCCCAGTACATCACCGGGGCCAAGCTCCCTGCCATCCAGCACCTCTATACCAGGTGGTGTCAGAGGAAGGCCCTAAAAATGGTCAAAGACTACCGCCACCCTAGTCATAGACTGTTCTCTCTGCTTCTGCACGGCAAGCGGTACCGGAGCGCCAAGTCTAGGTGCAAGAGGCTTCTTAACAGCTTCTACCCCCAAGCCACAAGACTCCTGAATAGCTAATCAAATTGCATCCCAGACTATTTGCATTGCCCCCCTCCTTCTACGCTGCTGCTACTCTGTTATTATCTATGCATAGTCACTTTAATAACTCTACCTACATGTACATATTACCTCAATTACCTCAACACCGGTGCCCCTGCACATTGACTCTGTACCGGTACCCCCCTGTATATGTCCCCGCTATTGTTATTTACTGCTGCTCTTTAACGATTTGTTATTCTTATCTCTTACTTTCTTAATTTCTTCTTATAACTGCATTGTTGTTTAAGGGCTTGTAGGTAAGCATTTCACTGTACCTGATGTATTAGTCGCATGTGACAAATACAATTTGATTTGATTTTGAAATAGTGCTTAACCTGTTTCACTCCATTTAATTCCATTGGGGGTTGAATATGGGGGAGTCTGACCCCAAAACTGGAACCGATTCACACACAGTCTGAACTGGATTTACCCAAAGGGACTAATTCCAGTAATATCCCAGCTGTGCTTCCACTTGCGTTACCCACTCTATGGGCCTTTAAGAAGGTATACTCAAATGTGAAATGTTCAGTTAAACTGATTCTTAATCTCATATTAGATTCAGACCCACCATGTATCTGATTCACAATGAGAACCGTAATCAGAGAACCGAACCATAATGTCTTGTGTAGATGAACAGCTACAAGTGAAGCTATTCATTCTTGAATCATATCAAAGACATATAGCTACACTTCTTTAATATTGGCCTGCTGCACTAGGCGTGTAACTTTTTACAGACGCTCACATTAATTTCAATGAAAGCTTGGCATAAGCGAGAGGCTGTTGCTTCTCAGTGTAAAATTACGTTCTGGTTCTTTTTCATGATTATGACATCAACAAACAAATGCATCTTTCTCCTGAAGTACTGTACCTGTCAGAAGGGTGCTGGTCCATCTGAGCAAACTGCCAGTGCACGGGATAGATGTACATGTTGTAGTTCTTCTCAAAGTCCTGGGCCAGCAACTCAATGGGGTGGTCGCCGGGATGGAGGCGCCTCTCACTCTCGTGGATCTTTCTCACCTGGGAGATTGACATCATCATTTATGGTCACGCATGAATATTAAAGTTGTATTGGATTGAATATGAATATGTGCTAACAAGAAAATCAGTTGTGAGGTGCTGGTGATTTTATGTCTTTGAGATGTATACTGTCAATCACTAAGGATGCAGTTGGTTAAAACTTCATAAAGCCCCTTTATATGAAGATAAATGATTTCGAAAATATAAATAATTAAACTACTATAACCCCTTTATAGACGGTTTGTCTAATGTGAAGTGTTACCCTCATATTTTAAGCTTACAGTTAAGTGTGTCCATAAGAGAGTTTTTTTTTTCTCAAATCTATGGATCCAATGATATTCAATTCAATAAAAATGTAGAAAAATGAAATCCAAATGAAGAAAGATGTTTCCTCACTCTGATGCGTTGCTTGGGGGTGAGGAAGCCAGGGGACATGGAGTCATGTTCATAGAGATGCAGCAAGACGTTCTTCAGCCAGTCGCGCATACGCAGAGGAAACTGGACCAGTTCGCCAGTCATACACGGTGCTATGACTAACAGAGAGAGTAAGGTAGGGGAAGAAAGAGAGAGAGTGAGAAAGAGAGGAGAGGAAGAGACAAGGTAAGATGAGGGAATTGTATAGTGTGAGAAACAAACGAGAGAGAGAAATAAAAATTACAGGGAGTAGAAGAAATTGACAAAAATGTGTTATACTTTATGTAGTTATTTCATGTTAGCTACTGTATTGGTCAGAAACTGTAGAGGTGGTCTGACTATAGCTGTCTTACATTTGCAGACTCCAGTGTAGTCCAGGTGAAGTATATGGCCTCTCTTGGTGCCTTCCAGGTTGCACTTGGTGGCAAAGAACTCACAGGGTGTGTAGGTGACATTGTCACTTCCACATACCTGCATGAAAGACAAATGACTTCATGAGTTATGGATTTAACAAAGAACATGCTTCAGATAAAGATATTGTAGTGATCCTGCTCTTGGTAGGCAACTAAGCATCACATATTTCCAATATAGTCAACTCTATCGGAACTGAGGCTAGTGCACCTGTCTTAGGAACAGAGGTCTGCAGATACAATTCTAGACAGAACCAACAGCTCCCCAATGTTGCTAGAATATCATGTCAGGGTTGTACCTACCATTGCCAGATTCGTGGCATGTTTCCTTCAAGTTTCCTCGAAATACAGATGTAGGATCAGAATACTTATCCAAATCTGAACTTTTATAGAGGCATAGTTCTGTGGTACCGATCTTATCAATTGCCACAGTTATCTCTGGAACTTTCATTGCGCACACCTGTCCCCTGTTCCCACTGATTGTATTTGTATATATGTGCCCTTTGTTCACCATAGTGGGGTCGATTATTGTTATAATGTCCGTTTGGTGCGTGCGAGTGTAACATAATAACTTTACGTCCGTCCCCTCGCCCATACCTGGGCGCGAACCAGGGACCTTCTGCACACATCAACAACAGTCACCCACGAAGCATCGTTACCCATCGCTCCACAAAGGCCGCGGCCCTTGCAGAGCAAGGGGAACTACTACTTCAAGGTCTCAGAGCAAGTGACGTAACCGATTGAAACGCTATTTAGCGCGCACCGCTAACTAAGCTAGCCGTTTCACATCCGTTACACTAGTACCTGTGCTGTGTGTTTTGGGCTTTCGTGCCCTTGTGGATTGCGCAGATGATTACGGTCTAGTCCCGTGTGATAATCATTGTGCGTTAGTGTTATTTATTTTAGCTACTCCTCGCTCTTTTTTTGGGGTTTCAACCCTGTGTTTTTGTTACGTGTTTTTTTGGTCTTCGTCCCCGTGCCTTTACACCACACGCTGTGATTTGCATTCCCGAGCCTGTCTCCCGACTCTCTTCATACCAACGTGACATCAATTTCCATGGCCTGACCCTAATAGCAACTTTTCCCAAATGTTTTTAAAGGAACTCCTTTCGTATTGTTTATGTTTATTCGACAGGATAGAGAGAATGTGCTAGAGCAGTGGGTCAGGTTCAACCCATGCTCGCAGCAGTACATACGGTATAGTATTGTAATATACTGTATAGTATTGTAACATACTGTATAGTATTGTGTTTATAAGCGCGGATATCGACTCTGCCGCTCAAGCATGGTTTTGGGGCACAGTCGATAGCGTGCTGGACATCGGGCTAGAAGGTCGAGGGTTTGAGACCTGCTCCCTGCCTGTTTCATTACAGTATATATGATTCAGAGCCAACGATTTAAAACTCTGAAAAGCACCCGGCACCCCAATGACCACTGTTCATACTCACATGATCAGTGACACTCTGTGGGCAGGCAGAAGGCTCATGACACACACACACAGGCTTCTTCTCCTTGTTGAGTTTACAGGTCTTTCCATGTTGACAACGGAAGTTCTCACAAGGGTCTAAAAGAGAAAAAAAATACCTAAACACACTCATGCCCTATAATTTTATATCAATGGAACATTGATGTGAACATTGATGTTTATTTTCTGCTAGATTCACTAAGTCATTGTATTTATACTCTGTTCATGTGTTATTAATGTTTTAATCATGTCTTAATTATGATTCACAAGTATGTACTTTCCATTGGTTATAGATGTCAATGGAAACCCCGGCACTACCACCACAGCCATTACCCCCCCCTGCATTCCATTGCCATTTGAGTTTGTACAGTGCTCGAATTCAACATGAGCTCGCTCATTGACCCCTTAATCCAGCGGAGACGAGAGGGAGTTTGTTTTGGTAGCGTGGCACTATTCTTCTGGGAGTGTTAGTGAAAAGGCCCAGTCAGCAGATTCCTGGTGTGTGTGTGTGTGTGTGTGTGTGTGTGTGTGTGTGTGTGTGTGTGTGTGTGTGTGTGTGTGTGTGTGTGTGTGTGTGTGTGTGTGTGTGTGTGTGTGTGTGTGTGTGTGTGTGTGTGTGTGTGTGTGTGTGTGTGTGTGTGTGTGTGTGTGTGTGTGTGTGTGTGTGTGTGTGTGTGTGTGTGTGTGCCTTTCTGAGATTTACACTTACCGGCAGCGGATGCTTGGGGTCTGTATAGGCTGGCCGCCAAAGAGGGCCTGGTGCTGGGGTAGAGGTCTACTGTCGCCCTGATCTGGACCGGGTTCATTCCCACCAGAGGAGCCTGGGTAGGAAACAGAAGGTGACATCTCAATAGAGGTCAACAAACCACCCACAGATGTTAATAGATAAGATGTGGGCTGCATTTTAAATTACACCCTATTTCCTATATTGTATAGTACACACATTTTGGGAAGCTCTGGGAATAGAGTAGATCCATCCATGGATCATCGGTTTAATTTCAAATAGGTCACCTGCAGAAAAGGGCCTAGCTTTATATAGAGGTTACATGGTTCAATCTAGGTTGAAGTATTTAGGATGACATTGCATTATAGCTAATGGGCGATATGTGATGAGTGTTACCCATTTCCCTGCTCTTCTCCTCTTGGGCTTGTATACAGCACTGTCGGTGGTGCGGTAGTGCTCCTTCACGCCCTCATCCCCCTGGTGGTCTGGGACTCCCTCTCCTGGTGGGGCCTCATCCCTCTGTAGGGGGCGCTTCCTCACTCTCTGGTTCTTCCTCTGCTTCCTGGCTTTGCCTCTGGTGTGACTGGCACTCTTGTTTATGTTCTTCTCCTCCTTCTCTTCTCCCCCTTCTACTGAAAGATGTGTCCCATCAAGATCCACACTGTTCTTTGTCTCTTGGAGTTCAGTGTCTGTGTCTGCGTCTTTTTTATTGGTCCCCTTTTCTTGGGAATCGTACTTGTACTGGCCGAGCACTTCCTGGCTCTCAGTGAACTCGGCGTCTTGTATGTCTGGCTGGGACTCATAGTCATCAGTGGCAGTGGGGATTTTGTCATCCTTGCTAGCTTGTTCTTCTTTCTCCTCCACCTCGGCCTCCACTTTCTTATTTGAAAGGAACTGGGCGTCTTCGGCGAGGGGTTTCCCTTCCTCAAGCTCGGTTTCAAGAGGCTCTGTGTTGTCGCTGTCGCTGGCGTAGTCCAGATCCTCTGGAATCTCAGGCTCGGTGTTGCTGTCCGTCCCTTCAACTTGAACCTCTTCCTCTACTCCTCTGTCCCCGACCACATGTTCCCCCTCGTCCTCTATCTCTCTCTTCTCCTCATCCTCAACTGACTCCTCCTCATCCGCCATCGCCTTCACCTTTTCCGCCTCTTTCTCTGCCTCCACATGCACCTCCTCCTCCACCTCTACCACCTCCTCATCTTCCTCCTCCTTTTCCAAGTCTCCCACCTCTTCTTCTCCCTCCTCCTCCTCCTCCTCCTCCTCCTCCTCCTCCTCCTCCTCCTCCTCCTCCTCCTCCTCCTCCTCCTCCTCCTCCTCCTCCTCCTCCTCCTCCTCCTCCTCCTCCTCCTCCCCCCTCTTCAGACTGTGTCTCCTCAGACTTGATATTTCCCTCCTCCTCCTCCACCTCTTCTTCCTCTGACTCCCCCTGGAGGAGGTCCACCAGTGCCTTATCTCTCAGCAGGACGGGGGTGCTCCTCTCACCACTGTCAGACACCTCAAACACCCCTCCCTCATTGGAGTGATCCACATTAACATTAGCATTGTCCTCGTAGCTTATGTCCTCGTCCTCCTGCTCCTGACTGCTAGACTCAAAGGTCATGAAGGTCGGCAGGACCTCCCCCTCATTGACCTCATCTGGAACAGTGTCCTTGGAAAAAGAAATGAAAAGTTTCTGGAAAAACATTTTGTAAATATAACAAAAGATATAGCTTCTTGACAAACTTTTGCCATTCATATAATGAAATGTAAAGTTTCTGGAGAATCCTTGTCAATGTGTTCTATTTTTATAGAGATGGGGTTTATTTACAGTATGGAACCTATTTAAAATACAGGAGTTGGATGCACTTTACCTTCTGTTTAGCTTTGTGTGAGGACTTGGACAAAGCTTCATGTGTGTCGTGAGGTTTGCCTTTGACCTTGGGAATAGCAAATCATTCTTTATAAAACATCAATAGACTTGTGGTTATTCAACAGGGCTACAATGATTGGCATCATACATTTTTATTAAAAAGCTGTTCATAAAGTAAGAGTGGATTTATCAGTACTTACAGACACAGCAAATGCTGAGGCCAATAGCCAAAGGAATATTAAACGGGTCTTCATACCTATAACGACATCAAATTAAATGGAATATATTATTTATTAGTATTTATAATTGAGTATAAAGTTTAAAAGACCAGTGCAGTCAAAATCCTTTTTCCCTTTGTTTTGTATCATATGAATACCACGAGTGGGATGTTTTATTGCTCAATCTAATTTGAGCTGATTTAATATTTTCAATAGGCCTAACGGACGCATGCTCAAACTTGTGCACTTTTAATTGACTGAAATTATTGAGATATCAAAGTGTCACAAACAAAATAATTTAACAATAGGCCAGGTGATCTTTTTTTCATATGCAAATAGACATTTTCAGGAAGTGCTTAAGGCTTGCCATTCCATGACAACAGCATTTATTTTTCAACAATCAAATCAAATCAAATTGAATCGTATTTGTCACATACACATGGTTAGCAGATGTTAATGCGAGTGTAGCGAAATGCTTGTGCTTCTAGTTCCGACAATGCAGTGATAACCAACAAGTAATCTAACTAACAATTCCAAAACTACTGTCTTATACACAGTGTAAGGGGATAAAGAATATGTACATAAGGATATATGAATGAGTGATGGTACAGAGCAGCATACAGTAGATGGTATCGAGTACAGTATATACATATGAGATGAGTATGTAGACAAGGTAGCATTGTTTAAAGTGGCTAGTGATATATTTACATCATTTCCCATCAATTCCCATTATTAAAGTGGCTGGAGTTGGGTCAGTGTCAATGACAGTGTGTTGGCAGCAGCCACTCAATGTTAGTGGTAGCTGTTTAACAGTCTGATGGCCTTGAGATAGAAGCTGTTTTTCAGTCTCTCGGTCCCAGCTTTGATGCACCTTTGAATTAATGGGGCTTATCAGTCCTTTACAGCAAAAATATACACAGAGTAGGCTAATAAGTCCTTCGTTTTTGGGTCATGTTCAGTTAAAAGTATTTTTATAATCAATATTATATCAAAAGTCATATTCTTGAAAATCAAGGGGTATGTATTTAATCAACTGAAATGACTAGAAATCTGACAGATGTAGTTTTTTAACATAAAGATATAGCCCAATTGTATTATTATCTGTATTGAAGTAGAAAGCAATGGGTTAGAAATATACCTAACCTGTCATGCAGGTGAAAGAGGACCCAAAAGCGACTTGGCGAAAACAGAGTCTTTAATCCAGTAAAGTAAATACAAACAAAAAAACAACTTTCACTCGAAATGACGAGGACAAACTGGAGACTCGATCTTGAACAGCAGGTGAACAGCAGGTTGCCTCGGGAAGGCACTTGAACCAGACAGACTCAGACACCTGCTCACCACGCAGCATCTGAGGAAAACACGACACGACAGGGCGATACACAATCACAGCACGGTGAATTCTAAACAAGGAACCGACAGGACAGGAACGGAACACAAAGGAAGAAATAGGGACTCTAATCAGGGGAAAGGATCGGGAACAGGTGTGGGAAGACTAAATGATTGATTAGGGGAATAGGAACAGCTGGGAGCAGGAACGGAACGATAGAGAGAAGAGAGAGCGAGAGAGTGAGAGAGGGAGGGGGAGAGAGAGGGATAGAAAGAGGGAAAGAACCTAATAAGACCAGCAGAGGGAAACGAATAGAATGGGGAGCACAGGGACAAGACATGATAATAAATGACAAACATGACAGTACCCCCCCACTCACCGAGCGCCTCCTGGCGCACTCGAGGAGGAATCCTGGCGGCAACGGAGGAAATCATCAATGAGTGAACGGTCCAGCACGTCCCGAGACGGAACCCAACTCCTCTCCTCAGGACCGTAACCCTCCCAATCCACTAAGTATTGGTGACCCCGTCCCCGAGAACGCATGTCCATGATCTTATGTACCTTGTAAATAGGTGCGCTCTCGACAAGGACGGGAGGGGGGAGGGAAGACGAACGGGGGTGCGAAGAAAGGGCTTAACACAGGAGACATGGAAGACAGGATGGACGCGACGAAGATGTCGCGGAAGAAGCAGTCGCACAGCGACAGGATTGACGACCTGGGAGACACGGAACGGACCAATGAACCGCGGAGTCAACTTACGAGAAGCTGTCGTAAGAGGAAGGTTGCGAGTGGAAAGCCACACTCTCTGGCCGCAACAATACCTTGGACTCTTAATCCTGCGTTTATTGGCGGCTCTCACAGTCTGTGCCCTGTAACGGCAAAGTGCAGACCTCACCCTCCTCCAGGTGCGCTCACAACGTTGGACAAACGCTTGAGCGGAGGGAACGCTGGACTCGGCAAGCTGGGATGAGAACAGAGGAGGCTGGTAACCCAGACTACTCTGAAACGGAGATAACCCGGTAGCAGATGAAGGAAGCGACCAGAGCGTATTCTGCCCAGGGGAGCTGTTCTGCCCAAGACGCAGGGTTTCTGAAAGAAAGGCTGCGTAGTATGCGACCAATCGTCTGATTGGCCCTCTCTGCTTGACCGTTAGACTGGGGATGAAACCCGGAAGAGAGACTGACGGACGCACCAATCAAACGACAGAACTCCCTCCAAAACTGTGACGTGAATTGCGGGCCTCTGTCTGAAACGGCGTCTAACGGGAGGCCATGAATTCTGAATACATTCTCAATAATGATTTGTGCCGTCTCCTTAGCGGAAGGAAGTTTAGCGAGGGGAATGAAATGTGCCGCCTTAGAGAACCTATCGACAACCGTAAGAATCACAGTCTTCCCCGCAGACAAAGGCAGACCGGTAATGAAGTCTAAGGCGATGTGAGACCATGGTCGAGAAGGAATGGGGAGCGGTCTGAGACGACCGGCAGGAGGAGAGTTACCCGACTTAGTCTGCGCGCAGTCCGAACAAGCAGCCACGAAACGGCGCGTGTCACGCTCCTGAGTCGGCCACCAAAAGCGCTGGCGAATAGACGCAAGAGTGCCTCGAACACCGGGATGACCAGCTAACTTGGCAGAGTGAGCCCACTGAAGAACAGCCAGACGAGTGGAAACAGGAACGAAAAGGAGGTTACTAGGACAAGCGCGCGGCGACGCAGTGTGCGTGAGTGCTTGCTTAACCTGTCTTTCAATTCCCCAGACTGTTAACCCGACAACACGCCCATAAGGAAGAATCCCTCGGGATCAGTAGAAGCCACAGAAGAACTAAACAGACGGGATAAGGCATCAGGCTTGGTGTTCTTGCTACCCGGACGGTAAGAAATCACAAACTCGAAACGAGCGAAAAACAACGCCCAACGAGCTTGACGGGCATTAAGTCGTTTGGCAGAACGGATGTACTCAAGGTTCTTATGGTCTGTCCAAACGACAAAAGGAACGGTCGCCCCCTCCAACCACTGTCGCCATTCGCCTAGGGCTAAGCGGATGGCGAGCAGTTCACGGTTACCCACATCATAGTTGCGCTCAGATGGCGACAGGCGATGAGAAAAATAAGCGCAAGGATGAACCTTATCGTCAGACTGGAAGCGCTGGGATAGAATGGCTCCCACGCCTACCTCTGAAGCGTCAACCTCGACAATGAATTGTCTAGTGACGTCAGGAGTAACGAGGATAGGAGCGGACGTAAAACGTTCTTTTAGAAGATCAAAAGCTCCCTGGGCGGAACCGGACCACTTAAAACACGTCTTGACAGAAGTAAGAGCTGTGAGAGGGGCAGCAACTTGACCGAAATTACGAATGAAACGCCGATAGAAATTAGCGAAACCTAAAAAGCGCTGCAACTCGACACGTGACCTTGGAACGGGCCAATCACTGACAGCTTGGACCTTAGCGGAATCCATCTGAATGCCTTCAGCGGAAATAACGGAACCGAGAAAAGTAACGGAGGAGACATGAAAAGAGCACTTCTCAGCCTTTACGTAGAGACAATTCTCTAAAAGGCGCTGTAGAACACGTCGAACGTGCTGAACATGAATCTCGAGTGACGGAGAAAAATCAGGATATCGTCAAGATAGACAAAAACAAAGATGTTCAGCATGTCTCTCAGAACATCATTAACTAATGCCTGAAAAACAGCTGGCGCATTGGCGAGACCGAACGGCAGAACCCGGTACTCAAAATGCCCTAACGGAGTGTTAAACGCCGTTTTCCACTCGTCCCCCTCTCTGATGCGCACGAGATGGTAAGCGTTACGAAGGTCCAACTTAGTAAAGCACCTGGCTCCCTGCAGAATCTCGAAGGCTGATGACATAAGGGGAAGCGGATAACGATTCTTAACCGTTATGTCATTCAGCCTCGATAATCCACGCAGGGGGCGCAGAGTACCGTCCTTCTTCTTAACAAAAAGAACCCCGCCCCGGCCGGAGAGGAAGAAGGCACTATGGTACCGGCGTCAAGAGACACAGACAAATAATCCTCGAGAGCCTTACGTTCGGGAGCCGACAGAGAGTATAGTCTACCCCGAGGAGGAGTGGTCCCCGGAAGGAGATCAATACTACAATCATACGACCGGTGAGGAGGAAGGGAGTTGGCTCGGGACCGACTGAAGACCGTGCGCAGATCATGATATTCCTCCGGCACTCCTGTCAAATCGCCAGGTTCCTCCTGAGAAGTAGGGACAGAAGAAACGGGAGGGATGGCAGACATTAAACACTTCACATGACAAGAAACGTTCCAGGATAGGATAGAATTACTAGACCAATTAATAGAAGGATTATGACATACTAGCCAGGGATGACCCAAAACAACAGGTGTAAACGGTGAACGGAAAATCAAAAAAGAAATAGTCTCACTGTGGTTACCAGATACTGTGAGGGTTAAAGGTAGTGTCTCAAATCTGATACTGGGAAGATGACTACCATCTAAGGCGAACATGGGCGTAGGCTTCTCTAACTCTCTGAAAGGAATGTCATGTTTCCGAACCCATGCTTCGTCCATGAAACAACCCTCAGCCCCAGAGTCTATCAAGGCACTACATGTAGCACCCGAACCGGTCCAGCGTAGATGGACCGACAAAGTAGTACAGGATTTTGATGGAGAGACTTGAGTAGTTGCGCTCACCTGTAGCCCTCCGCTTACAGATGAGCTCTGGCTTTTACTGGACATGAATTAACAAAATGTCCAGCAACTCCGCAATAGAGGCACAGGCGGTTGGTGATCCTCCGTTCCCTCTCCTTAGTCGAGATGCGAATCCCTCCCAGCTGCATGGGCTCAGTCTCAAAGCCAGAGGAGGGAGATGGTTGCGATGCGGAGCAGGGAAACACCGTTGATGCGAGCTCTCTTCCACGAGCCCGGTGACGAAGATCTACCCGTCGTTCTATGCGGATGGCGAGAGCAATCAAAGAGTCCACATCTGAAGGAACCTCCCGGGAGAGAATCTCATCCTTAACCACTGCGTGGAGTCCCTCCAGAAAACGAGCGAGCAGCGCCGGCTCGTTCCACTCACTAGAGGCAGCAAGAGTGCGAAACTCAATAGAATAATCCGTTATGGACCGTTCACCTTGGCATAAGGAAGCCAGGGCCCTAGAAGCCTCCCTACCAAAAACTGAACGGTCAAAAACCCGAATCATCTCCTCTTTAAAGTTCTGGAACTTGTTAGAGCAATCAGCCCTTGCCTCCCAGATAGCTGTGCCCCATTCTCGAGCCCGGCCAGTAAGGAGTGAAATGACGTAAGCAACCCGAGCTCTCTCTCTAGAGTATGTGTTGGGTTGGAGAGAGAACACAATCTCACACTGCGTGAGAAAGGAGCGGCACTCAGTGGGCTGCCCGGAGTAGCAAGGTGGGTTATTAACCCTAGGTTCTGGAGGCTCGGCAGGCCAGGAAGTAACAGGTGGCACGAGACGTAGACTCTGGAACTGTCCAGAGAGGTCGGAAACCTGAGCGGCCAGGTTCTCCACGGCATGGCGAGCAGCAGACAATTCCTGCTCGTGTCTGCCGAGCATGGCTCCTTGGATCTCGACGGCAGTGTAACGAGCGTCTGAAGTCGCTGGGTCCATTCCTTGGTCGGTTCCTTCTGTCATGCAGGTGAAAGAGGACCCAAAAGCGACTTGGCGAAAACAGAGTCTTTAATCCAGTAAAGTAAATACAAACAAAAAACACAACTTTCACTCGAAATGACGAGGACAAACTGGAGACTCGATCTTGAACAGCAGGTGAACAGCAGGTTGCCTCGGGAAGGCACTTGAACCAGACAGACTCAGACACCTGCTCACCACGCAGCATCTGAGGAAAACACGACACGACAGGGCGATACACAATCACAGCACGGTGAATTCTAAACAAGGAACCGACAGGACAGGAACGGAACACAAAGGAAGAAATAGGGACTCTAATCGGGGGAAAGGATCGGGAACAGGTGTGGGAAGACTAAATGATTGATTAGGGGAATAGGAACAGCTGGGAGCAGGAACGGAACGATAGAGAGAAGAGAGAGCGAGAGAGTGAGAGAGGGAGGGGGAGAGAGAGGGATAGAAAGAGGGAAAGAACCTAATAAGACCAGCAGAGGGAAACGAATAGAATGGGGAGCACAGGGACAAGACATGATAATAAATGACAAACATGACATAACCCATAAAGCAAAATGCATCATCCATTATTGACCAGCTAAACTCTAACATTGATTGATCCTGCAATAGATGTTGTTCAATTGGTAATATTCCTTTGTGTCTTCTACTAATACCTCTTAATAGGAAAGTAATCAGATTATGTTACTGAGTTTGGGTAATCCAAAAATGACATTACTGATACAAGTTTGGACAGGTAACTAGTAACTTTAATTATTTATATTTAGAAAGTAACCTATCAAACCCTGTCGGTTCAACACAACTATGGAGAATTCAAATCCCGCCCCAAGCCGGCCCCAATGGATACCAACTGAAATGGCCCAGACCTCCACCCGCAAGGTAGTCTGGGTATTATGCACACTGTGTGCTGCCTTAATGACCCTCTCCTGTCCCAGCTGTAAACACACTGTGGGCTACACTGGGAGAAGTGACATCCAAGCTATAAAACCTCACAAATGTGTGTGGTGATGCCCAACTTGCCGCAGCGCAAATATCCCCTACAGTCAATCCTTTAAAAAGAGCCCAAGATGCTGCCAAATTAGGACACAACGTCACCTTAGAGACGCCATGGGTGAACAGGAACGCTGTACGGAAAAGGCGTGGAGGCCCCCAACACATTTAGCCGAGGCCAAAGCCATGAGCAGAGATATCTTACAGGAGAGTATCTTCAGATCCACCAACTCCAAAGGCTCAAAGGGGGCAGCACACAATGCCTCCAAAACCAGAGCTAAATTCCATGTGGGCCCAATAGGTACAGCAGGGTCCAACATTTACATTTACATTTAAGTCATTTAGCAGACGCTCTTATCCAGAGCGACTTACAAATTGGTGCATTCACCTTATGACATCCAGTGGGACAGTCACTTAACAATAGTGCATCTAAAACTTAGGGGGGGGGGGGTGAGAGACCACTGGTGCGCAATAACTTTTGTTTTCTTGCGTTGCGTAAAGATCTACATCGGCCCTGCCTATCCTCTCCCATATCTGGGCAGCCACCCAGGGGTGTAGCCTCCACTGACCAGCACATACCAGCCCATCAAATGTGGGAGGAGGTGCATGAACGCCAATTACATCCTCTGAAGCTCCAGGTGATTGAAATGTCGGGCAATCTGTCCACCGTCCATACCCCCGATTTGAGTAGCTATCACACAGTGTGCCCCACACTTAGAGGAACACTATTATGACCACCTTGCGGAATAACACCTGTCCCATGAGCGCCCCTTGCAACAGTACCCCACTGTGCCAGTGCCTGCAGGCATGCCGGGGACAACCGGAGCGACCGGTTAAGGTGGCAGAAGATAGCTCTATTTACCAAGTCCATATTATGCAAGAAAAGCTGAAATAAGCAAAGAGAAACAATAGTCCATCATTACTTTATGATATGTCAATATGGAATATTTCAAGAACTTTGAATGATTCATTTTATTTAGAATTCAAGGCACACGTAACCAGCATGGATACCACAGTGTTCTGCAGCAATACGCCATCCCATCTAGTTTGGGCTTAGTGCAACAATCATTTGTTTTCAACAGGACAATGACCCAACACACCTCCAGGCTGAGCAAGGGCTATTTGAACAAGAAGGAGAGTGATGGAGTGCTGCATCAGATGACCTGGCCTCCACAAACCCCCGACCTCAACCAAATTGAGATGGTTGGGATGAGTCGGATCACAGAGTGAAGAAAAAGTAGCCAACAAGTGCTCAGCATATGTGGGAACTCCTTCAAGACTGTTGGAAAAGCTTTCCAGTTGAAGCTGGTTGAGAGAATGCCAAGAGTGTGCAAATCTGCCATCAAGGCAAAGGGTGGCTATTTGAAGAATCTCAAATATAAAATATATATTTAACCCTAACCCTTTGGTTACTACATGATTCCATGTGTTATTTCATAGTTTTAATGTTTTCACTATTATTATATAATGTAGAAAATAGTAAAAAGGCAGTGAACATCATTCATATCTCAAGGGGATTACATTGGGGACTCAGATTTCTGACTTCCTGTTTTGATTTCAACTCAGGATTTAGCCTGCCAATATTAGTTCTTTTATACTCACAGACATCATTCAAACAGTTTTAGAAACTTCAGAGTGTTTTCTATCCAATACTAATAATAATATGCAAATATTAGCAACTATGACTGAGGAGCAGGCCGTTTTATATGGGCACCTTTTCATCCAAGCTACTCAATACTGCCCCTGCAGCCATAAAAAGTTAATGATGTCTGTGAGTATAACAGAACTTACTTGGCAGGCGAAACCCCGAGGACAAACCATCCAGGATTTGTTTTCCACTGGATGTCAACAGTCTTTAGAAATAGGTTGATGTTTTTCCTTTGCGAAATGAAGAAGTAGGGCTGTTCAGAACGAGGGTCAAGTCTAGTGTACTGTTGTGGTTGGGGCGCGCGACCTGAAAGCTTGTTTTTATCCGCTATTGAATGCAGTTTATCCCGTCTTAAATTTGATTGATTATTTACATAAAAAATTGTATTAGGAAAGTTGTTTGAAATGTTTGGACAAAGATTACAGGTAACTTATCAGATATTTTGTAGTCATGTTGCGCGATTTGGAACCGGTGTTTTTCTGGATCAAACTCGCCAAATAAATGGACATTTTGGAAATATAAAGACAGAATTAATCGAACAAAAGGACCATTTGTGATGTTTATGGGACATATTGGAGTGCTAATAGAAGAAGCTCTTTAACGATAAGGCATGAATTATATTGTTATTTTTAACATTGATTTTTGTGTTGCACCTGGCGGGATGAAATATGATTATCTGTGTTTGCTTGATGAGGTGCTGTCCTCAGATAATCGAGTGGTTTGCTTTTGCCGTACAGCCTTTTAAAAATTTGACACCGTGGCTGGATTAACAAGAAATATAGCTTTATATTTACAATTCTGTAGTTTGAATTTGGCGCCCTGCCCTTTCACTGGATGTTGGTCAGGTGGGACGGTAGCGTCCCATCTAGCCTAGAGAGGTTAAATTAAATAAGACAACGATGTGCAATCAGTTGAGATTGAGTGAGAGATTATTTCACTGGCACCACACTCCCAGGGCCCTCGCCTCCTCTCTGTAGGCTGTCTCATTATTGTTGGTAATCAGGCCTACTACTGTTGTGTCATCTGCAACTTGATGATTGAGTTAGAGGTGTGCGTGGCCACACATTCATGGGTGAACAGGGGGTACAGGAGGGGGCTGAGCACGCACCCTTGTGGGGCCCCTGTGTTTAGCATCAGCGAAGTGGAAGTGTTGTTTCCTACCTTCACCACCTGGGGGCAGCCCGTCAGGAAGTCCAGGACCCAGTTGCACAGGGCATTGTTCAGACACAGGGCCCTGAGCTTAATGACGAGCTTAGAGGGTATTATGGTGTTGAATGCTGAGCTATAGTCAATGAACACCATTCTTACATACAGTGGGGAGAACAAGTATTTGATACACTGTCGATTTTGCAAGTTTTCCTACTTACAAAGCATGTAGAGGTCTGTAATTTTTATCATAGGTACACTTCAACTGTGAGAGACGGAATCTAAAACAAAAATCCAGATAATCACATTGTATGATTTTTAAGTAAGTAATTAGCATTTTATTGCATGACATAAGTATTTGATACATCAGAAAAGCAGAACTTAATATTTGGTACAGAAACCTCAGTTTGCAATTGCAGAGATCATACGTTTCCTGTAGTTCTTGACAAGGCTTGCACACATTGCAGCAGGGATTTTGGCCTACTCCTCCATACAGACCTTCTCCAGATCCTTCAGGTTTCGGAGCTGTCGCTGGGCAATACGGACTTTCAGCTCCCTCCAAAGATTTTCTATTGGGTTCAGGTCTGGAGACTGGCTAGGCCACTCCAGGACCCTGAGATGCTTCTTACGGAGCCACTCCTTAGTTGCCTGGCTGTGTGTTTTGGGTCATTGTCATGTTGGAAGACCCAGCCACGACCCATCTTCAATGCTCTTACTGAGAGAAGGAAGTTGTTGGCCAAGATCTCGCGATACGTGGCCCCATCCATCCTCCCCTCAATACGGTGCAGTCATCCTGTCCCCTTTGCAGAAAAGCATCCCCAAAGAATGATTTTTCCACCTCCATGCTTCACGGTTGGGATGGGGTTCTTGGGGTTGTACTTATCCTTCTTCTTCCTCCAAACACGACAAGTGGAGTTTAGATCAAAAAGCTCAATTTTTGTCTCATCAGACGACATGACCTTCTCCCATTCCTCCTCTGGATCATCCAGATGGTCATTGGCAAACTTCAGACGGTCCTGGACATGCGCTGGCTTGAGCAGGGGGACCTTGCGTGCGTTGCAAGATTTTAATCCATGACGGCGTAGTGTGTTACTAATGGTTTTCTTTGAGACTGTGCTTCCAGCTCTCTTCAGGTCATTTTCCAGGTCCTGCCGTGTAGTTCTGGGCTGATCCCTCACCTTCCTCATAATCATTGATGCCCCACGAGGCGAGATCTTGCATGGAGCCCCAGACTGAGGGTGATTGACCGTCATCTTCTTCAATTTTCTAATAATTGCGCCAACAGTTGTTGCCATCTCACCAAGCTGCTTGCTTATTGTCCTGTAGACCATCCCAGCCTTGTGCAGGTCTACAATTTTACCCCTGATGTCCTTACACAGCTCTCTGGTCTTGGCCATTGTGGAGAGGTTCGAGTTTGTTTGATTGAGTGTGTGGACAGGTGTCTTTTATACAGGTAACGAGTTCAAACAGGTGTAGTTAATACAGGTAATGAGTGGAGAACAGGAGGGCTTCTTAAAGAAAAACTAACAGGTCTGTGAGAGCCGGAATTCTTACTGGTTGGTAGGTGATCAAATATCTATGTCATGCAAGAAAATGCAAATTAATTGTTTTAATTGTTTTAGATTCAGTCTCTCAGAGTTGAAGTGTACTTATGATAAAAATTACAGACCTCTACATGCTTTGTAAGTAGGAAAACCTGCAAAATTGGCAGTGTATCAAATACTTGTTCTCCCAACTGTAGGTATTCCTCTTGTCCAGATGTGATAGTGCGATGGCGATTGCATCGTCTGTGAATCTATTGGGGCGGTCAGCAAATTGAAGTAGGTCTAGGGTGTCAGGTAAGGTAAGGTAAGGTAGAGGTGATATTATCCTTAACTAGCCTCTCTATGCACATCATGATGACATAAGAAAGTGCTCGGAGTGATGGTCATTTAGTTCTGCTATCTTTGCTTTCTTGGGTACAGGAACAATGGTGGCCAATGGTGGCAAGTGGGGACAGCAGACTGAGATAGTAAGAGATTGAATATGTCCGTTAACACTCCAGCCAGCTGGTCTGTGCATGCTCTGAAGACGCGGCTAGGGATGCCGTCTGGGTCGGCAGCCTTGCAAGGGTTAACACTCTTAAATGTCTTACTCACATTGGCCATGGAGAAGGAGAGCCCACAGTCACTGGTAGCAGGCCTCGTCTGTGGCACTGTGTTATCCTCAAAGCAGGCAAAGAAAGTATTTATAGCTTGTCCGGAAGCAAGACGTCTTGTCCCCGACGTGGCTGGTATTCCCTTTGTAGTCCGCGATTGTCTGTAGATCCTGACACATACATCTCATGTCTGAGCCATTAAATTGCGACTCCACTTTGTCTCTATACTGACGTTTTTCCTGTTTGATTGCCTTATGGAGGGAATATCTACACTGTTTGTATTCGGCCATATTCCCAATCACCTTGTCATTGTTAAATGTGGTGGTTCACACTTTCAGTTTTGCGTGAATGCTGCCATCAATGCACAGTTTCTGAATGGGGTAGGTTTTAATAGTCACGGTCAATATATCCGTGTATTTGTCAATGTTATTCTCAGAGGCTACCCGGAACATATCCCAGTCCACATGATCAAAACAATCTTGAAGATTGGATTGCAATTGGTCAGATCAGCATTGAATAGTCCTTAGCACAGGTACTTCCTGTTTGAGTTTCTGCCTATAGGAAGGGAGGCGCAAAATGGAGTCGTGATCAGGTTTGCCGAAGGGAGGGCAGGGAAGGGCCTTGTAGGCATTTCAAAGCTGAGTAGCAGTGGTCTAATATTTTCCCAGAGCAAGTGCTACAGTCAATGTGTTGGTAGAACTTCGGTAGTGTTTTCCTCAAATTTGCTTGTTTAAAATCCCCAGCTACAATAAATGTGGCCTCATGATATGTAGTTTCTAGTTTACATAAAGTCCAGCGAAGTTCTTTGAGGGCCATCGTGGTATCGGCTTGAGGGGGAATATACACGGCTGTGACTATAACCGAACAGAAAATTCTCTTGGGATGTAATACGGTCATTTGATTGTGAGGTATTCTACGTTGGGTGAACAAAAGGACGTGAGTTTCTGTATGTTATCACAATCACACCATGAGTGGTTAATCATGAAACATACACCCCCGCCTTTCATCTTCCCAGAGAGTTATTTATTCCTATCTGTGCAATATACTGAGAACCCAGCTGGCTGTATGGACAAAGACAGTATATACCGAGAGAGCCATGTTTCCGTGACACAAAGTATGTTACAATACCTGATGTCTCTCTTGATGGAGATTCTTGCCCTGAGCTTGTCTACTTTATTATCCAGAGACTGAACATTAATGAGTAATATACTCGGATGTGGAGAATGGTGTGAAGACATCCTGAGTCGGACTAGAAGTTCACTCCGAATCCTTCTTCTCTGCCGGCGGTGATTTGGATCAGCCTCTGGAATCAGTTCAATTGTCCTGGGGGGTACGAACAAAGGATCCAATTTTGGAAAGTCGTATTCCCGGTCTGTAATACTGTTGAGTTACCGCCACTCTGATATCCAAAAGTTATTTCCGGCTGTATGTAATAACACAAAAAATGTCCTGAGTTAATAACGTAAGAAATAACACACCCAAAGATAAATACTGCAAAGTTGCTTAGGAGCTAGAGGCAGAGCTGCCCTATCTGTCGGCACCATCTTGCAGCCTGTATCCTGACTGCATCCTCACATGATCTAGGGTAACATGGTCGGAGCAGGCAGTGAGTCTCCCATAAAGTGTCATCTGAGGGGGCATAATGCCCTCTCGTGGACTGGGATGGGTTGGTTATTTTTTATTTCCACCACTCTTGACAACTGTGTGTCTAAGCGGGTCAGCCCGCTTAGCTGGTAGGGCTCCGCCTGTCTCCTTTCGGGAAGGTTCTCCACAGTCAGCCCCGAAAGACCTCAGAGTGAGAAAACCACGCTGCGCCTCTTCCTGCTTCTTTTTAGCCTCAAACTGGGCCGGAGAAATCTTCTCATCAATGTACATCTATCTGTCCCTCTCTGGCACCTCCGAGAGTGTCAGCTAAAGATGACACTTTCCCACCACAATAGCTCCCATACTTTCCCTGAGCAACAGAACAGTGCACCAGGACATGAGTAGAATGAAATGTGTGGGGCTACCTGGCAGTCAAAGTTGCGTCCTACTCTGCCAGCAGCTCGGTCTGGTAGAACTGTAGAATAGTGACGGACGAAAGGGAATGTGGCTTGGACCAGGTTGTTGCCACTTCCTTGCCGAAAACCGGAAAAAGAGGCAGGTGGTGCTTGACTGCGGCAATAATAGGGGGCGGGTACGTGGAAGATTTCTTCAGCGGGAAGGATGGTCACTTCTGCGGGGAAGGACGATCACTAGCGTGAGGAGGTAGCTGCCCCGGAATTAAGTCCTCAACCAAGATCCCCCCCTGAGCCCGCCAGAGACAACATGTCGTCATCCGAACTTGGGCCCAGTGAATCTCTGTGGGAGACCGAATCAGCCAGTTCACTATTGCCCTGCTGGGAGGCTATTTCTATTTGCTTTGACCACAAACCCAAAAACCCTCCCCACATCCTGCAACTTGGCAAGTACCGGCATCCAGCAGAGGAAGGTCGCCAATGTTAACCCCAAGCTTTCTCAAGAATGCTATATGTCTTTCTAAGGAGTTTGCATGCAGCCGCTGGACTGGTTTTGAAAGCGTGCCCCCTGAGCGTGTTCCAAGCCGAACAAAATAAATCATAAGTATCTATGGGAGAAATACTACAACCACATAACTGGAGACATGGTCGCGAACCTGAACCCAGCTTAGCCTTCATCGTCTCGGTCAAATGTTTTGCCGTCTTACTCATTGCTGAAGCATATTGAAGAATAACGCATTTTTTTGTGACAAGACAACTCTGAGAACAAATACATACCCCAGCACACAACGAGTGAACACGACAGTTTAGTTGGCACAAAGTCAGATAATCTCATGTTCCGGTATTTTTTTTTTTGCAGAAGCCTGAATTGTTCCTGCTCATATCAAGGTGAAGAGTGAAAGAATTGCAGGAATGAATTTGAGGCCTCAGGGTTATCGTTATCGCATGTAAAAGGTTATCGTTTTCAGAAAAGCACAGATTTCATTAGCCTTGTCAGGCATGATTCCAGTTCTTCAATCGAAGTCCCAAAAGTGAGTTGTGTTGTACCGAGAGTGCAGACTGAAAGGGAACCCTTCCTCTCCCGACACATTACTAGCAAAATTCTTGCTTGAGAAATCATTTTTTAGTTATTTTTTATGAAAAACTATTACAGTAAGGTACTTCATATTTACCAAGAAATGTTTTGATAATGAGATAAAAACAGATGTATTGGGCCTTAAAAGAGGCAAAGTGCAATTAGTAAATACAGTTGAAGTCGGAAGTTTACATACACCTTATTCAAGTACATTCAAACTCAGTCTTTCACAATTCCTGACATTTAATCCTAGTAAAAATTATGTTTAGGTCAGTTAGGATCACCACTTTATTTTAAGAATGTGAAATGTCATAATAATAGTAGAGAGAATTATTTATTTCAGCTTTTATTTATTTCATCACATTCCTAGTGGGTCAGAAGTTTACATACACTCAATTAGTATTTGGTAGCATTGCCTTAAAAAGTTTAACTTGGGCCAAATGTTTCAGGTAGCCTTCCACAAGCTTCCCACAATAAGTTGGGTGAGTTTTGGACAATTCCTCCTGACAGAGCTGGTGTAACTGAGTCCAGTTTGTAGGCCTCCTTGCTCACACACGCATTTTCAGTTCTGCCCACACATTTTCTATAGGATTGAGGTCAGGGCTTTGTGATGGCCACTCCAATACCTTTACTTTGTTGTCCTTAAGCCATTTTGCCACAACTTTGGAAGTATGCTTGGGGTCATTGTCCATTTGGAAGACCCATTTGCGACCATGCATTAACTTCCTGACTGATGTCTTGAGATCTTGCTTCAGTATATCCGCATATTTTTCTATCCTCATGATGCCATCTATTTTGTGAAGTGCACCAATCCCTCCTGCAGCAAAGCACCCCCACAACATGATGCCACCCCTGTGCTTCACGGATGGGATGGTGTTCTTCGGCAAACAGTTCTATTTTTGTTTCATCAGACCAGAGGACATTTCTCCAAAAAGTACAATCTTTGTGCCCATGTGCAGTTGCAAACCATAGTCAGGCTTTTTTATGGTGGTTTTGGAGCAGTGGTTTCTTCCTTGCTGAGCGGCCTTTCAGGTTATGTCGATATAGGACTTGTTTTACTGTGGATATAGTTTATTTTGTACCTGTTTCCTCCAGCATCTTCACAAGGTCCTTTGCTATGGATCTGGGATTGATTTGCACTTTTCGCACCAAAGTACGTTCATCTCTAGGAGACAGAACGCTTCTCCTACCTGAGCGGAATGATGGCTGCGTGGCCTCATGGTGTTTATACTTGCGCACTATTGTTTGTATAGAAGTACGTGGTACCTTCAGGCGTTTGGCAATTACTCCCAAGGATGAACTAGACTTGTGGAGGTCTACAATTTTTTTCTCAGGTCCTCGCTGATTTCTTTTGATTTTCCCATGATTTCAAGCAAAGAGCACTGAGTTTGAAGGTAGGCTTTGAAATACATCCAAGCTGTTTTAAAGGCACAGTCAGCTTAGTGTATGTAAACTTCTGACCCACTGGAATTGTGATACAGTGAATTATAAGTGAAATAATCAGTCTGTAAACAATTGTTGGAAAAATGACTTGTCATGCACAAAGTAGATGTCCTTACCGATTTGCCAAAACTATAGTTTGTTAAGAAGAAATGTGTGGAGTGGTTGAAAAACAAGTTGGACAAACCATTTTCCCCAACTCTAGACCATTTAAATCTTGACCCCCCTCCCACGCCTCCTCTCGGTTGCCATAGTGTGAAGCTCTCCCTTCAGAGATGCGCCAGTCTCTCAAAAGCCACATTGAGAGTTCAGAAGACGCTAAAGCAAACACCAGAAGCTACTAGATAGAGAATAGAGTCGATTGAGTCCACAAACATTTTTGTCTCTGGGTTTGGAGAGTTTGGGGGGGGGGAATGACAAAAATGATAAATCACTTGGAAAAGATTGAAACGGGATGATTCTGTTTTAGCCATTAAATATTAAATATCCAGTGTAATATAAATATCACGTAAATGTTGTCTTTGTTGGTTTTACTAGCTACATAAGGTAATGGGATTACTCTTTGGTCAAACTTTGTGGAGATTTTAAAGTTTTTTTAACCCAGTAATTACATGAAATGCTCTCTAAAGCATGAGGGGGTATTGCATGCTAAAAATGATAAATCACTTGGAAAAGATTGAAAAGGGATGATTCTGTTTTAGCCTAATGGTATAAATATCACGTGAATGTTGTCTTTGTCGATTTTACTAGCTACATAAGGTAATGGGATTACTCTTTGGTCAAACTTTGTAGTGTTTTTACCCAGTAATTTAATGAAATGCTCTCTAAAGCATGCATGTTAATGTAAAATCATTAAGGAAAAAACGGAGTTATAGACATCTGAAACATCCATAACACCTAATACAATCCTGCAGATGCACCCTATGCAACACAATGGAGCCAAAAAATACGCATCTGAGCAGATTGACTGAGCAGTAAACATAACACAAAATCACTCTTCTCATTGCAATACATAACCACCCCAGTATCAATTTCCTCAGTAAGACAATAAATACATTTAGAGGGTTTAGTTTTTGCGACAACAAAATGTGTCTTCAAGGAATTTAAAATGATAATTTCAAGTGGATGTAGCTAAGAGAGAAGAAGATAAAGTTGTTACCTGATGTTGGCAGCTGCAAGGAGAGGTCTGAGACTGGGTCACACAGACGCAAACACACATACAGACACAATGTACTATCTCACCCAAGACAGTGCACACAGTGCACACACCACACCTCGTCTTTCGTGCCTTCTGTGTCAAAGGAAACATTGGACAGTGGACCACAGCAAAGGAGACGGTCAACTGAGTATAGCCAAGCAGGGAAGCGAGAGAGAGCTTATTCAATCAAACCCGTATGGCGGAATATTACGCGCAAGCTCTTATTTCCTATGGTCAACTAAAATCACCCAAAATGGTTTACAATCACAAGAATGGATGATACACTGAAGCGTAAACCACAGGAGTCCGGTGGCACCTTAAAAGGGGAGACGGGCTCATAGTAATGTCTGGAATGGAATCAATGGAATGGTATTGGACACATCAAACAGATGGTTCCCATGTGTTTGATCCACTACTTAACCAAAAGTATGTGGACACCTGCTCGTCGAACATCTCATTCCAAAATAATCGGCATTAATATGGAGTTGATCCCCGATTGCTGCTATAACAGCCTCCACTCTTCTGAGAAGGCTTTCCACTAGATGTTGGAACATTGCTATGAGGATTTGCTTCCATTTAGCCACTAGAGCATTTGTGAGGTCGGGCACTGATGTTGGGCGATTAGGCCTGGCTCACAGTCGGTGTTCCAATTCATCCCAAAGGTGGTCGATGGAATCATCTAGAATGTCATTGTATACTGTAGCGTTAAGATGTCCCTTCACTGGAACTAAGAGGCCCAGCCCAAACCATGAAAAACAGCCCCATACCATTATTCCTCCTCCACTAAACTTTACAGTTGACACCATGCATTGGGGCAGGTAGCATTCTCCTGGCATCCGCCAGACCCAGATTTTTCCGTTGGACTGCCATATGCTGAAGTGTGATTCATCACTCCAGAGTTTGTGTTTTCACTGCATCGTGCATGGTGATTTTAGGCTTGTGCTGCTGCTCTGCCATGGAAACCCATTTCATGAAGCTTCCGACTAACAGTTATTGTGCTGATGTTGCTTCCAGAGGTGTTTGGAACTCAGTAGTGAGTGTTGCAACATAGGACAGATTTTTACGTGCTAATCGCTTCAGCACTTCGCAGTCCTGCTCTGTGAGCTTGTGTGACCTACTACTTCGTGGCTGAGCTGTTATTGCCCCTAGACGTTTCCACTTCACAATAACAGCACTCATATTTGACCTGGGCAGCTCCAGCAGAGAAGAAACTTGACCAACTGACTTCTTGGAAAGGTGGCCTCCTTGTGACAGTACCAGGTTGAAAGTTATTGAGCTCTTCAGTAAGGCAATTCTACTGTCAATGTTTGTCTACGGAGTTTTCATGGCTGTGCTCACTTTTATAACCTGTCTGCAACTGGTGTGGCTGAAATAGCCAAATCCACTGATTTGAAAGGGGAGCCAGATACTTTGCTATATATAGTGTACCTTTCCATTCACTCCATTCCAGCTATTATTATGAGTCATCCTCCCCTCAGCAGCCTCCTGTGGTGTGAATACACATAAGCATTGTGTTATGTAGTAGGTGGGTAAGAGGGGAAGGCCACAGTCAGGACCAAGTTAATGTAGGGGTTTACCGGGACTGAAGTCCCTCTGCCCAGGAGACAGCAACAAATATATATACACAGTATATATTATATATGTACTGCAACTGCCAACCACAGAAGAACTCAAGAGCCCAATCTCAATGAGTGTTGACAGCCTGTTGCTGCCTGCTGCTGCTCTGCGAATCATCAGATGGGGGACGGAGAGGAGTTAGGGGGCCCACGTGGGTAACTGGGGGTCCTGCCTTGATTGGGTAAATTATTAATAAAAAGTAAAAAAATAACTGCAAAATAAGTACATGTGACTGGTCAATTGTGTGAGTCATGTGTCATTCATAATCCAATCAGAAAGCATAAAATAAAACAACAGCACGAGCAACAACTTAAACAAACAATACTCAAACTGACTGGTTATTTTTCTGCTCAACACAAAGGCACGACAACCAAAATGCCTGCAATCAAGCATATGAAAGATCAACCCATTGGCGGAGTGGGTGCCTTGAGCTGCACATACTTTGAATTTGGTTGGGGTAAATACTGTAAACTGCTGCCTTGAGACAGATTCACGGTTGTGCAGTCAATATTTAACTTGCTCCAAATCCACTTGGCAATGGCAGATTGTTTATAAACAGGTTTACAACCAAATAAAAATAGTTGAATTGAAATCCACAAAACTCTTTCTGGTAAGATGTGGTCTGCCCATGCACAAGCCACAAAAGCATTATGACTCAATTATGCCAATGTTAGTCAGTCTCTTCTAAACTCAGCAAAAAAATAAACGTTCTCTCACTGTGAACTGCGTTTATTTTCAGCAAACTTAACTTGTAAATATTTTTATGAGCATAACAAGATTCAATAACAACTGACATAAACTGAACAAGTTCCACAGACATGTGACTATCAGAAATTGAATAATGTGTCCTTGAACAAAGGGTGAGGAGGGGGGGGGTCCAAAAGTAACAGTCACCATCTGGTGTGGCCACCAGCTGCATTAAGTACTGCAGTGGATCTCCTCCGCATGCACTGCACCAGATTTGCCCGTTCTTGCTGTGAAATGTTACCCCACTCTTCCACCAAGGCAGCTGCAAGTTCCCGGACATTTCTGTGGGGAATGGCCGTAGCCCTCACCCTCCAATCCAACAGGTCACAGACGTGCTCAAAGCTCAGTCTGATGATGCTGTAATACACTGCCCCAGACCATGACGGACCCTCCAAATCGATCCCGCTCCAGAGTACAGGCCTCGGTGTAACACTAATTTCTTTGACGATAAACTCGAATCTGACCATCGCCCCTAGTGAGAAAAAAACGTGACTCGTCAGTGAAGAGCACTTTTTGCCAGTCCTGTCTGGTCCAGCGACAGAGGGTTTGTGCCTATAGGCAATGTTGTTCCGGTGATGCCTGATGAGGACCTGCCTTACAACAGGCCTACAAGCCCTCAGTCTAGCCTTTCTCAGCCTCTTGCGGACAGTCTGAGCACTGATGGAGGGATTGTGCATTCCTGGTGCAACTCGGCCAGTTGTTGTTGCCATCCTGTACCTGTCCCGCATGTGTGATGTTCGGATGTACCGATCCTGTGCAGGTGTTGGTACATGTGGTCTGCCACTGCGAGGACGATCAGCTGTCCGTCCTGTCTCCTTGTAGTGCTGTCTTAGGCGTCTCACAGTACGGACATTGCAATGTATTGCCCTGGCCACATCTGCAGTCCTCATGCCTCCTTGCAGCATGCCTAAGACACGTACACAGATGAGCAGGGACCCTGGTTATCTTTCTTTTGGTGTTTTTCAGAGTCGGTAGAAAGGCCTAAGTTTTCATAACTGTGACCTTAATTGCCTACCGTCTGTAAGTTGTTAATGTCTTCGACCATTCCACAGGTGCATGTTCATTAATTGTTTAGGGTTCATTGAACGAGCATGGGAAACACTGTTTAAACCATTTACAATGAAGATCTGTGAAGTTATTTGGATTTTTACTAATTATCTTTGAAAGACAGGGTCCTGAAAAAGGGATGTTTCTTTTTTTGCTGAGTTTAGATGTGTCTGAGGTAGAAAATCGCACTCTGGTCTTGCATAACAAGGCTCTAATGCACTATAGCCAAATGGATAAACTTGAGATGACTTTTCAGCGTAACTTGTGGAACACGATATTCTAACATTTTAAGAATACAAGCATTTCACTTCAGGCAGTCCAACTGGACCTCTCGAACGCTGTTCATTTGGTGGTCTCAAGATATTTTGTTGCTGGGCTCCGGGATGGATCCGTTTGATAGCTTTGAGGCAAAAGGAATACTCCCAGCCTGTGTAGTGATTCGGTCTCAAAAGTAGGCCAAGCAAGTACCGGCAAACCCCTCAAAGGATTGAGAGGACCCAGCAACCCAGTTAGCAGACACCTGGTTTTCTATCCAGTTACAGTTATGTACAATAAAAAATATTACATGACATTACATTTCAAAACACTTTTTACAACACATTAAGTGTGTGCCACTACTCTACCAACACGTATCTGCAATACAAAATCCATGTGTACGTGTGTGTAGCATCAAATATCAAATCAAATAAAAGTTTATTTGTCACGTGCGCTGAATACAACAGGTTACAGTGAAATGCTTACTTACAGGCTCTAACCAATAGTGCAAACAGGTATTAGGTGAACAATAGGTAGGTAAAGAAATAAAATAACAGTAAAAAGACAGACTATATACAGTAGTGAAGCTATAAAAGTAGTGAGGCTACATACTGACACCGGTTAGTCAGGCTGATTGAGGTAGTATGTACATGTAGATATGGTTAAAGTGACTATGCATATATGATGAACAGAGAGTAGCAGTAGCATAAAAGAGGGGTTGGCGGGTGGTGGGTGGGACACAATGCAGATAGCCCGGTTAGCCACTGTGCGGGAGCACTGGTTGGTCGGCCCAATTGAGGTAGTACATGAATGTATGTACATTAATGTATTGTTAAAGTGACTATGCAAATATGATAAACAGAGAGTAGCAGCAGCGTAAAAGGAGGGGATGGGGTGGGGAGGGAACACTTAATGCAAATAGTCCGGGTAGCCATTTGATTACCTGTTGAGGAGTCTTATGGCTTGGGGGTAAAAACTGTTGAGAAGCCTTTTTGTCTTTGACTTGGCACTCCGGTACCACTTGCCATGCGGTAGTAGAGAGAACAGTCTATGACTGGGGTGGCTGGGGTCTTTGTGTATGTGTACAGTGGGGAGAACATGTCACGTTATGACCATAGTGCTTTTGTTATGTCTTTGTTTTAGTATGGTCTGGGCGTGAGTTCGGTGGGTTGTCTATGTTCCTTTTTCTATGATTTGAGATTTCTGTGTTTGGCCTAGTGTGGTTTTCAATCAGAGGCAGCTGTCATTCATTGTCCCTGATTGAGAACCATACTTAGGTAGCCTGGTTTCACTTTTGAGTTGTGGGTGATTGTTTCCTGTGTCTGTACCATACGGGACTGTTTCGATTTTCGTTTGTTCATTCACGTTGTTATTTTGTATTTTTGTAGTGCTCAGTTTTATATATTAAAATGGACACTTACCACGCTGCACATTGGTCCGACTTCTCTTACTCCTCGTCAGAAAAAGAGGACAATCGTTACAGAACAAGTATTTGATACACTGCCGATTTTGCAGGTTTTTCTACTTAGAAAGCATGTAGAGGTCTCTAAAACAAAAATCCAGAAAATCACATTGTATGATTTTTAAGTAATTAATTTGCATTTTCTTGCATGACATAGGTATTTGATCACCTTCCAACCAGTAAGAATTCCCGGCTCTTACAGACCTGTTAGTTTTTCTTTAATCCCCCCTGTTCTCCACTCATTACCTGTATTAACTGCACCTGTTTGAACTCGTTACCTGTATAAAAGACACCTGTCCACACACTCAATCAAACAGACTCTAACCTCTCCACAATGGCCAAGACCAGAGAGCTGTGTAGGGACATCAGGGATAAAAATGTAGACCTGCACAAGGCTGGGATGAGCTACAGGACAATAGACAAGCAGCTTGGTGAGAAGGCAACAACTGTTGGCGCAATTATTAGAAAATGGAAGAAGTTCAAGATGACGGTCAATCACCCTCGGTCTGGGGCTCCATCTATGATCTCACCTCATGGGGCATCAATGATCATGAGGAAGGTGAGGGATCAGCCCAGAACTACACGGCAGGACCTGGTCAATGACCTGAAGAGAGCTGGGAGCAACGTCTCAAAAAAAAAACATGAGTAACACACTACGCCGTCATGGATTAAAATCCTACAGAGCACGCAAGGTCCCCCTGCTCAAGCTAGAGCATGTCCAGGCCTGCCAATGACCATCTGGATGATCCAGAGGAGGAATGGGAGATGGTCATGTGGTCTGATGAGACAAAAATAGAGCCCTGCTGCAGTGTGTGCAAACCTGGTCAAGAACTACAGGAAACATATGATCTCTGCAATTGCAAACTAAGGTTTCTGTACCAAATATTAAGTTCTGCTTTTCTGATGTATCAAATACCTATGTCATGCAATAAAATACAAATTAATTACTTTAAAATTGTCACGCCTTGGTCATTGTATCTTGTGTTTTTGTTATATGTTTGGGTAGGCCAGGGTGTGACATGGGTTTATATGTTGTATTTTCGTATTGGGGTTTGTATTAATTAGGAGTGTGTATTAGTAGGGGTGTGTCTAGTTAGGCTTGGCTGCCTGAGGCGATTCCTAATTGGAGTCAGCTGATTCTAGTTGTCTCGGATTGGGAACCGTATTTAGGTAGCCTGAGTGCGCGTTGTATTTCGTGGGTGATTGTACCTGTCTTTGTGTTAGTCACCAGATAGGCTGTAATTTGTTTCACGTGTTTGTTGTTTTTGTATTTTCATTATTTCATGTACCGCTTTATCTTTATTAAAGGTCATGAGTAACCTACACGCTGCATTTCGGTCTGCCTCTCTTCTAACAACAGACGAAGATCATTACAAAAATCATACAATGCGATTTTCTGGATTTTTGTTTCAGATTCCGTCTCTCACAGTTGAAGTGTACCTTTTATAAAAATGACAGACCTCTACATGCTTTGTAAGTAGGAAAACCTGCAAAATCGGCAGTGTATCAAATACTTGTTCTCCCCACTGTATGTGTGTGTCTGTGCCGGTGTGTGTCTTCGCAGTCCCTGCCGTTCCGTAAGGTGGATTTTAGATCTGATTCTACTGCTTGCATCAGTTACCTGATATGTAATAGAGTTCCATAGAGCCATGGCTACATATAGTAATCTGCACCTCCCATAGTCTGTTCTGGATTTGGGGATAATGAAGAGACACCTGGTGGCAGGTCTTGTGGGGTATGCATGGGTATCCAAGCTGTGTGTTAGTAGTTTAAAAAGACAGCTCGTGTGGGCCCCCATACCCATAAATTATCACTCTTTGCGGATTACCTTATTTTATTTCTAACAAACCCAGAACACTCCCTCTCTCACTTGCAGATCCTACTACAGTGTTATAGTTCTTTCTCTGGATATAAAGTCAATTTTGATAAAAGCGAAATCTTACCGTTGTCTGTCTTTGACCATCATACCATCAAGCACAAGTTTCCTTTTAGATGGTCGCCTATGGGCTTCACATATTTGGGCATAATGGTGGATGGTAATCTGAACAACCTCTATAAACTCAATCTGGCCAGTTTGTTGCAAAAGGTGGAGGGTGACCTTTGTAAATGTATGGACTTACCTCTCACTCTACTGGGTAGAATCAATGTAATTAAAATGTCCTGCCCAGATTTATATATCTGTTTCAATCTCTCCCTATCCCTGTTCCCGTAACATTTTTTTCCTCTCTCGACAAGCTGACCAGACGGTTTATCTGTCACGGCAAAACCCATAGGGTTGGCCTGGATAACCTGACCCTTGATTACGGTCAAGGGGGCTTAAACCTCCTCAATTTTATAATGCACTACTGGGCTGCACAGTCTAGGTTTCTGGCTCAGAGGTTTGACAATGGTCCCTCTCCCTCATGGTTGAACATTGAAAAGCTTGAGGTAAATGATGACACTGGGGCAGAATTGTTTTATAAATGGGACAGAAAATCTATAAAAACCATCACAGACAACCCTTTAATCATACATTCTGTCCTGGCATGGTGCAAACTACATGAGCTGTTCGGAGGAGGGGGATTCCTTTCCCCTAAAACCCCTTTATGGAACAATATATTGATTCCTATGTTTTTCCAGAATAGTAACTTTAGACCATGGTCTGATAAGGGGATCACTCTTCTGGAACATTGTCATGAGGAGGGAGTACTTATGTCTTTTGATCAGCTGAAACATAAATACCACTTGTCTAACAGGGACTTCTTTAGCTACCTACAACTACGAAACTTTATTAGGGTGACTCTCAAGGGACAATGGAACCTACCTAAGATGTCACCTATTGAACAACTCTGCCACGCAGACCAACGACTGTTCAAGACCATTTCCCGTGTATACGATGCTCTTATGTCAGGACTAACACTGCCTGGGCTAGATAAACCCCGACTTAGATGGGAAAAAGATCTGGGTATTGATCTTGATGAGGATCTATGGAGTGACCTATGCAGGGATGGTGTTACATCCACATTGAACTCCAGATAAAGACTGATCCAGTTTAATTTCCTCCATCAGCTCTATATCACCCCATCTAGACTGCACAATTTCAACCCTGATATCTCCTCCCTATGTTTTAGATGTGGCTCAGATGAAGGAACATTCCTCCATTCCACTTGGCAGTGTTAAATAATACACGGTTTCTGGCAGGGGGTATGCGATACCATATCCTCAATTCACGGAGTTGCATTCCCTTTAGACCCGGAGGTCTGTCTACTGGGCAACTTTACTAACACCAATCTTAGGCAAAGCCATACTATAAAGCTAACATAAATATTGCTAGCGATTGCCAAGAAATGTATTGCCTTGAAATGGAAATTGGATTCCTCCCTGCCAGTTGCAATGTGGCTATCGGAAGTTAATTGTTGTATCCCTTTGAAGAAAATCACTTACTGCTTGAGGAATAAGTTAAAGACATTTTACAGAATTTGGCAACCTTTTTTTGACTATATGGAGAATCTCCCCCCACATCTCATTGATTGAATCTCTATATAATCCTCACATAATATTTCACACGTAATGTATAATATGTACCAATGTCTCATTATGATTATTGTTTTCTTATTGTATGTTTGTATATATAATTATAATTATTTTTTGTTATGCTCATCTGTTACTGTTACTTTGTCCTATCATTGTCTAATATCTTTTCAATTTTGTTTTGAATGTTCTTAACTGGAAAATGCAAAAATACATATATATTTTTTTTTAAAGACAGCTCGGTGCATTCAGCATGTCAACACTTCTTAGAAAAACACTAAACGATTTGTACCCAATTCCCCAGCTGGAGGATTACATTGATCGGTTTGGGAAAGCTCAGTATGTCTCAAAGTCTTATTTTCTGAAGGGATACTGGCAGGTATCCTTGTCAGAACATGCTAAGGAGGTATCTGCCTTTGTGACACCAAGAGGGTTTGTATCGGTGTCTGGTTCTTCCGTTTGGGATGAAAAATGCCCCAGCCACATTCCAACGTTTGATGAATACTGTGACGGCAGAGTTGAGCAATGTGGTCACTTACATTGACAAAGTGCTATAGTGTACAGCGACACATAAGCAGAGCATGTGGACCATATATGTGGATTGTTCCAGTGTTTGGAGGGGGCAGGGTTGGTGGTAAACTTATCCAAGTGTGAAATTGCACAGGCCCAAGGTGACCTTTTTGGGTCATGTGGTGGGGTTGCAGAAGGTGAAGCCAAGGGCAGCCAAGATCCAGATTGACTTGTCACGGATACGGAAGCAGTTGTTGAGAGTCTGAGAATGAGTGGGTTCTATCAGAGATGTTTTCCCAACTTTGCAGCGGTGACTGACACCTGACAATTTGAAAAAAGGAGCCAGGCTTTGCTGGACAGAGCAGTGTCAGCAGGCACTGGAACAGGTCATGGCCATCTTATCATGGGAGCCGGTGTATGGGGTGCCAGATTTCACAGTACCATTCAAGCTGTTTGCTGTTGCATGTGATGTGGGGGGTAGGAGATGTGTTGCTGATTAGAAAAGGTTATTAGCAGTGTTTACCAATCAGTCGAGTGCGATCGACTGGTCGGCTTTCCTAGTCGATCGCCAAACATTTCTGTAAAAAGCCCAACAATAAAGCTGTGTGTTCCTATTTTTGTATTTGTTTCTGGCTGTAGGAGCATTTGATTCAGCAGAGAAGATACTCCACAAGTTGTGGTTCGTCACCGCCTCAGACTCGCTCCCCACATTGTCTGGTCGGCTATGAGGTAAGCTTCGAGTCAAGGCAGACAACTCCACACACACACAATAACACACCACTCCAACGAGGGACCACAAGCAGAGGGTGCTGTGAGTGGAATTAATTACTCTCACCCCATGACCAGTAGCAGCTACCCTCCTGTACATGATGAGAGAGAAACCTGTTCTTCTTCCAAAATAGTCATAACGTGCCTGAAGCTGATAGGAAAGGAAACTGAGGACTTGACACGAGAGATACGGGAGCTATCGGAAGAGCTTAATTCAACTGCTTCAATGGATCCCCAACAGTCACTTCCCAGGCTGACCCGCAACAGTGAGGATGGAGCCTCACCTTCATCGGTTGCCAACTCACTGGCCCCCATAGCAGGCGCACCTCCACTAGAGATTGTCATCATCAAAGTCAGCTTGAGTGGGCACAGCTGGTGACAACCAGAGATGATAAACTGCAGTCACAAAGGTAGATAGAGCAGCTCATTGAAAACCTTGGGATCAGAGGACTCTCCTCAGGCCAGTCATCGTCATCATCTACTCAGTCAACCCCTCGCCGTCGAGAGCCATCGCACCAGCGAGACCGGTCCTCATCTCATTGCAGGACTCGTAGCCCTACAGCACCGCTGACAAGGTCAAATCTGTTGTTCCGCCCCTGAACAAGGCAGTTAACCCACTGTTCCCTGGTAGGCCCTCATTGTAAATAAGAATTTCCTCGCTGCACCAGAGTCCATTAGAGCTGGAGACGCTTCCCCTCCTGGTCACAATAGGGACACAGCTCCATCTGTCTCCAGCGACGTTCCTCTGCCGCAGGCAGGTGTGTGACCCTTATCTCCATGGGTTCAACTCTGCCCCAGGATGGACAACGGAGGAGGGTGAGGAGAGCGCCGGCGCTCCCAAAGAAGGTTTTCCAAACAGATGGCCATTGCGATGAGCGCGTTCAGGGAAAGGTTGTCGTCTCTGCACGCCAACTCCTCGCACAGTCCTCTTTCGGAATAGGGTGTGTAGCGCCAGTTCATTCCATCCGCTGGAGGCAGCCATGGTCCGGAGAGTGAGGGCATACTCCGCAGCGGTCTGGGCACCCTGCCCGAGTTGGAGTAGTCGCTCACCTCCCTCTCTGCACTCAGAGGATGGTCGAACAGTGCCCTGAAGAGAGCCATGAACCCCTCGTAGGAACCTAGTTCTTCCTCTCCTCTCTCCCAGAGAGGTACAACCACATCCAACACCGACCTCCCATTAATACTTTCACGTCAATGCACACACTTAGTCAGGTTACCGGACAACTAGGCAAGCCTACACTGGAGTATGCTTCAGGGGTTCTTCAAATTTAAACTGTGGGGTATCCTCTATAAGTTCTTAGGAAAAAAAACGTTTAAAATGGTTATTCAAAGAACCCCTTTTAATGGATCCTCGAAGAACCTTTTGAAGAACCTTTTTGGGCACAATTTTTAACTCCCCCCTCCCTTATTATTAATAATATTCATAACAATAACAACAATGTCACAATATTTCAGTTGTCAGTGTTTATTATGATATTAGTGGCAAAGCGAAATGTAAAAATCCAAACATGAGGTAAACTCCTAGCCGAGGCCCAAGTCCAATGGATATATCCTTTTGCTTGTTCATGTTAATGTGTTGATGTTCTCCGTATCCATAGCCAGAATGATTTTGCAGTGCATGGTGATCAAGCAGGTTTCCTGTTATTTTCATCAGAGGTGTAGGGAGGGGGAAGTGTGTGAATCAAAAAACTGCAATTACACAGATGTACAAATGTGAATGAATGTAAGGGTGCGTGCTGGTGGTAGGGTGTGTGCTGGTGACAGAGAAGTCAGGCGCAGGAGATCGAACTTATAAAACGGAGCAGTTTAATAAGTGCTCAAAAACTCAGAAATCCAAAATATACAAAATATAACAAGTGGGTACAAAACCCGTCGTATTATAACATGGCTCATTTAGCGAGGATGAAGTGTTGATGTTGCCACTTTGCACCACTAGATGTCCATCTGTATCAAGTTTCTCAGTCACCAAAAAAGTAAGTGGTCAGCTAAGAAAGTTTCCTTTACACCCCATGTCATATAATTAAGCAATTAGTTTTGTGCAATTAATTCTTACAATAAGATAACTGTTTCCAAAAGGATTTGGTGACATGTTAATCTAAAATGTTTAATTATGTTGTTTACCAAAGAGACCAACAACAACAAAAAATGTGTGAGATGTATTATAACATTTTAATCCGTATTCAATTCATACAATAAATTCTACATTTAATTAACACAGTACAGGAATACAGTTATATCATTGCAACCATAAGAGCACTATAAATATTATCCGCAGAATTTTACCTTTTGTGGATCACAATGATTTCCTAATATGGGATTTCTCTTAAAACACAAGGAACTTCAGTAATAAGTAGCGCAAAATATATAAACTGTTGCCAAACTTTTACTTCTACGACAAGGAGATTTCCGGCCCTTACAGACAGTTTCTGATTTATGGTAATAACAGGTGCTGCAGTGACACTCTGTGTGATTCGTCACCGGTAAGCCATCCTTGGTGGTGACCTGAGAGAGGAGAACGAGAAAAAGAATCAAGTGAAAGATAGATGGTTTAAAATAAAAACATTCAGGATAATTTGAGTTGTTAAATTATACGTTTAGATATCATGTGCATTACACTAGGAATGTCGTTGTGTCAGATGATCAAACTGTGTAGCAGAGAATATCAATCCCAACTACCTTATTAGCTAAATATTGTCTTACCCTATCCCCTTCTTTTGCAATGCAGCATGTGGCTTCAGAGGGGATGTTCTTGGGGACCAGCATGGTTTGCTTTGACCGTAGTGGGGTTGGAGAAGCTCTGGAGAAGCAGCAACCTGTACACTGCATGATGTTGGGGAATATTGTGTTCGGTTTCAGTGTGCATTCCTCACAACCCACTGTGAAGATAATGAAGACATAAATTAATTGAGAATCTATTGAATGGTATGATTTTAAGCTGCACCATGCATCACCAATGTGTGGCTCTCTTCCGTGTGGCTCTCTTCCACAGTTTGGGAATAAGGAGGTAATATAGCAATTTATATTCTCTCGCTATAATGACAATAGAACAACTCACTGGTCATTGTGTTTCCAGAACACATAAACCATCAACAAAAAGAGTTATTGTAACGTAAAACTTACTGTTTGTCTTGTCGCTGCTTGGGTAAGAGTCTGCGATGAATAGAAGTATGGACAGGATGAGGGATACTCCAGTTGATTTCAACAAGCACATTTTAGTGACAGGTGGCAATATCCTGGCAGGAAATATGAACAAAATCATTCAAAACCAGCCTTATTCATCTCAAAAGTTGAAAACTAATGAACACAAAAAACAGCAGTGAAACACTACATTGGAAACACAACATAGTGAATGGAAAAAGCATTACCTGTGTATGTTTCTCTTGGTGGAAGCCTGTTCAGTGTTCAGTGTAGACCCTACTTCTTCAGTGTAGACACCCCTTCAAATGAGTGAAATCGGCTATTTCAGCTACACCCGTTGCTGACAGGTGTATAAAATCGAGCACACCTCCATGCAATCTCCATAGACAAACATTGGCAGTAGAATGACCTTACTGAAGAACTCAGTGACTTTCAACATGGCACCATCATAGGATGCCACCTTTCCAAAAAGTCAGTTTGTCAAATTTCTACCCCTGCTAGAGCTGCTCTGGTCAACTGTAAGTGCTGTTATTGTGAAGTGGAGTTGTCTAGGAGCTCACAGAACAGGACCGATGAGCGCAGAAGCGAGTAGCACGTAAAAATCATCTGTCCTCTGTTGCAACACTCACTACCATGTTCCAAACTGCCCCTGGAAGCAACGTTAATACAAAAACTGTTCGTTGGGAGCTTCATGAAATGGGTTTCCATGGCCGAGCTGCCTCACACAATGTCAAGCTTCGGCTGGAGCAGTGTAAAGTTTACCGCTATTGGACTCTGGAGCAGTGGAAACACGTTCTCTGGAATGATGAATCACGCTTCACCGTCTGGTTTGGTGAATTCCAGGAGAACGCTACCTGCCCCAATGCATAGTGCCAAGTGTAAAGTTTGGTGGAGAAGGAATAATGGTCTGGGGCTGTTTTACATGGTTTGGGCTTTGCCCCTTATTTCCTGTGAAGGGAAATCTTAAAGCTACAGCATACAATGACATTCTAGACAATTCTGTGCTTCCAACTTTGTGGGAATAGTTTCCTGTTTCAGCATGACAGTGCCTCTGTGCAGAAAGTGAGGTCCATACAGAAATGGTTTGTTGAGATCGGTGTGGAAGATCTTGGCCTAGACAGAGCCCTGAACTCAGCCCCAGTGATCACCTTTGGGATGAATTGGAACACCGACTGCGAACCAGGTCTAATTGCCCAACATCGGTGACCGACCTCACTAATGCTCTTATTTCTGAATGGAAGAACGTTAGCGCAGCAATGTTCCAACATCTAGTGGAAAGCTTTTGCAGAGGAGCGGAGGCTGTTTTATCATCAAAGGAGGACCAACTCCATACTAATGCTCATGATTTTGGAATGAGATGTCTGATGAGCAGGTGTCCAGGTACTGTATTTACCTCAGATATGCGTTTCAATGATATGTTTATATTCATGTAATAACATTAATGAGTCAGTGTATCTTCAATTAAATTAGATGTATGCTAATGAATGTGTACTCTAAATTAAATGTGCACCATGTGGAAATCGCTCTGCCATTTTCTGTTTGCTAAGATTCTTACAGTTGGCCTAATTTCAGTTTATGTGACAAAACAAGCAAGTACAGTGTAGAGAATTATAACATTTACCCGGTACAGTTGAAATTGGGATTCATCTGTGAAAAGCACACTTCTCCAGCATGCCAGGGGTAATTTAACGTGAGCATTTGTCCACTGAAGTTGGTTACGATGCCGAACTGCAGTCAGGTCAAGGCCATGGTGAGGACGGCGAGTTTGCAGATGAGCTTCCCTGAGATGGTTTCTGACAGTTTGTGCAGAAAATCTTTGATTGTGCAAACTCACAGTTTCATCAGCTGTCCGGGTAGCTGGTCTCAGACGAATATGGGTTTGGTGAATGCCAGGAGAACGCTATGTGCCCCAATGCATAGTGCCAAGTGTAAAGTTTGGTGGAGGAGGAATAATGGTCTGGGGCTGTGAGGCCGGTTGGACGTACTGTCAAATTCTCTGAAACAGTGTTGGGGGGGGGCTTATAGTAGAGGAATGATCATTAAATTCCTGCAGTTAGCATGCCAATTGCACGCTCCCACAAAACTTGAGACATCAGTTGCGTTGTTGTGTGACAAAACTGCACATTTTAGAGTGGCTGTTTATTGTCCCCAGCTTAAGCTGCAACTATTGCTATTAAATCGGCTTCTTGATATGCTACATGTGTCAGGTGGATGGATTATCTTGGCAAAGGAGAAACGCTCACTAACAGGGATGTAAACAAATGTGAGCACCAAATATTTGAGAAATACATTTTTTGGGCGTATGGGATCTTTTATTTTAGCTCATAAACATGGGACCAACACTTTATACATGATAAGGGACACACTCTACACACACGCACACATGGATGTTGTATTGTAAATATGTAAATATGTGGCCTGAGGGAACACACTAAATGTATTGGGTAAAGTGTTATGAAATGTAATGTCATGTAAGATTTGAAACTGTATATAACTTAATGTTGCTGGACCCCAGAAAGAGTAGCTGCCGCCTTGGCAGCAGCTAATGGGGATCCTTAATAAATATACATACGAAATACAAATACATGTTGCGTTTATATTTTTGTTCAGTGTAAGAACAGCTACAACATAATATATTTTCATCCTTCCGTTCACCTGTGTTTTAAAATTTCCCGACCTTGGTTGCATTGGAGACTAGGCCCTGGCAGATGTAACTCAATATGCATGGAGGATGGCACATGAAATCGCAGAGATTTAAAGGCTTATGGTGCAACCATGTCATGAGCCATCTTCAATCCTGCACTCTTACTGTCATTGTATTTCTCCACTCAAAATGGTAATTGTATAGCCTACTGTAAAACATTAAGACTAATTGCTAAGGTGTTTTATTATTGATGTTTTCATTAACAAGACGAAAGATGAAAACCAGCTAAATGCATAGCACAGTACATGTTTTGTTATTGTAACATTTAATTATGTAGATAATAATTATGTGGGTCGACACTGATTGCCAGTGTGAGTAAAGTAGCACTCCCTTTACTTTCAATGCATTTTTCTACAAAAGGTGGGTAAACGCTTATGCAAAACAAGCATTACACTACACCCGCAATAACATCTGCTAATCACGTGTATGTGACCAATAAAATTTGATTTGATTAGAAAAGATGTGCATGAACAGCGTTTGTGTGTGTTTACCCTCCACTACACTACTGGTAACATTATGTAAATTATCTGTTATTTACTCTTCTCTAAAACCGCTCTGGATAAAGGCAATCTACAATTTTCTCAGTACAAATGAAAATCACTTTTATTCCCCAAAACTTTTAACATTTTCAATGGTATAGCATAGCATCTTCAATACATTGTTTACAGCCCGATTAACAATCAGTCCAGACAAAGCCATTGAAAGCAGTCCTAGAGCAACATTGGTGTGACACGGCAGCAACTGAGGTTGCACAGGGTCCCTGAGGAGCTTCACTTGTGGTACAAGGTCCAGGCCGCGATGAAGATCCTGTAGTTGAAAATGAAGATGAGGCCATTGGGATGTAGAAGACCATAATGGTGGAGAAGATGGTGTGGACGATGTGGTCATGCTCTTGGAATCACGTGTGGTGTGTGTGCATTTGGTATCCGGCACCAATGCACTTTCACAAAAAGTGTGGTGAAGCTGAGTTGGCTGGGAGGAAGTGAGGCGATCATGTCAATTGAGGGTTCTGGTTACTACATAGCCGTGTCTGTCTCCTCGACTCACCACATCCACTTAATCCCGCTCATATTGTCTCAACATCCAGTGGGATAGTAGTGCCTGGTGTTCCAGACTACTACTGTACACAGTACATGGACCATTGGCAGATTTGGGTTTACAGCTAGAAGCATCTGATTCTGGTGGAACTGGGGAAAAAGTAAAGGACCGTGGCTGATTTCAACACATACACAATACACACGTTTAACACAGGATTTATACAGTGGAGTGTGTATTGTTGTAGTATATAGAGTGAATGTAGCTATAGTGTATAAAATCTATATGAAAAAACTGCATGTGGAAAATGAATTGCACTGCCTAAGAGACTGTTGGCTCAAGATGGCACCGGAGGAGGTGGCTGCCGTTTTACCATCTCCTAACCAATTGTGCTATTATGTAGGTATTTTCACGTTGTTTGTAAATTATTTTGTACATAATGTTTCTGCAACCGTATCTTACGGCAGAAAAGAGCTTCTGGATATCAGGACAGCGATCACTCACCTCGGATTAGACAAAGATTTTTTCAACAACAAGCAGGACTCACACGATATTCTCCAAACACCCCACAGGGCAGACATCCCAATTATTCGCAAAAGGAAGCGACGCAGAGGACTAAGAGCCGGATGCCTCGTCCAGACCTGCAGAAGGCGAGTAGGAAAGCTGCCGCAACACTGGAGCTCCCCAGGGGTGCGTGCTCAGTCCCCTCCTGTACTCCCTGTTCACCCACAACTGCATGGCCAGGCATGACTACAATACCATCATTAAGTTTGCAGACGACACAACAGTGGTAGGCCTGATCACCGACAACGACGAGACAGCCTATAGGGAGGAGGTCAGAGACCTGGCCGGGTGGTACCAGAATAACAACCTATCCCTCAACGTAACCAAGACTAAGGAAATTATTGTGGACTACAGGAAAAGGAGAACCGAGCGTGCCTCCATTCTCATCGACGGGGCTGTAGTGAAGCAGGTTGAGAGCTTCAAGTTCCTTGGTGTCCACATCAACAACAACCTAGAATGGTCCAAACACACCAAGACAGCCGTGAAGAGGGCACAACAAAGCCTATTCCCCCTCAGGAAACAAAAAATATTTGGCATGGGTCCTGAGATCCTCAAAAGGTTCTACATCTGCAACATCGAGAGCATCCTGACCGGTTGCATCACTGCCTGGTACGGCAATTGCTCGGCCTCCGACCGTACATCACTGGGGCAAAGCTGCCTGCCATCCAGGACCTCTACACCTGGCGGTGTCAGAGGAAGGCTCTAAAAATTGTCAAAGACCCCAGCCACCCCAGTCATAAACTGTTCTCTTCACTATCACATGGCAAGCGGTACCGGAGTGCCAAGTCTAGGACAAAAAGGCTTCTCAACAGTTTTTACCCACAAGCCATAAGACTCCTGAACAGGTAACCAAATGGTCACCCGGACTATTTGCACACTTGCCGCCCCCAACACCTCTTTTACGCTGCTGTAACTCTCTGTTTATCTTATATGCATAGTCACTTTAGCTATACTTTCATGTACATACTACCTCAATTGGCCCGACCAATCAGTGCTCCTGCACATTGGCTAGCCGGGCTATCTGCATTGTGTCCCACCACCCGCCAACCCCTCTTTTTGCTCTACTGCTACTCTGTTCATCATATATGCATAGTCACTTTAACCATGTACATACCACCTCAATAAGCCTGACTAACCAGTGTCTGTATATAGCCTTGCTACTCTTATTTTCAAATGTCTTTTTACTGTTGTTTTATATCTTTACTTACACACACACACACACACATCTTTTTTTTGCACAATTGGTTAGAGCCTGTAAGTAAGCATTTCACTGTAAGGTTCTACACCTGATATATTCGGCGCATGTGATAAATACATTTTGATTTGACTCACTTGTTTGGGTTGTGTCGTGGCAGAATCAGAAACCTTTAGGTAACATTTATAAATAAGATGTTTTATTAATTTTCATATGTAAACGTATCTTTTAAACCATGTGAAGGGATGATTGAGGGGGAACCAATTATCTCTTGGCTCCACAATGTCTGTGTGCCAGTCACTCCCTACTTTTCGCCTTGGGTAGAGGTTAGGTTTGTCTTCTTATGGGAAGATGTCTAACTATTTACATGTCCCCTCTGAGGTTGCCCTGATCTTGATTTAGTATATGGCCTAGGAGGCTCACTGTCTCTGTGATCTTGTCCAGGAGGTGGTGTATTTGATATATGCCATTGGGTGAGGTAATGGGGTTGGTCCTGAGTGGTACCAAGAGCGAGATAGGAACATAGTTTAGGAGACCAAAGCTGAACGATCATTTATAGCCAATGCTGTCTGGCTATGTGTGTCTTTGCTATAAAGGATCTCAGTTGCAATGTGTAAGCACTCTCAGAGAATTCATTTATAGACACTGAATTGATCGGAGAGTCACAGGGTTGTGATGGAGCTCATAATAATTAAAGATGGACTTTATGATAACTCTGACTGGTGTGGTGGTTTGCTCTCATGATTTGGTAAATACAGGAAATTTCCACTACAGTTGGCAACATTTTCATGCTTTTTTCTTTTAACAGCACACCTACGGCAAATATGGTTTTATTTAGATGCTTGATTCATGTTATTTGAAATATTTTTTAAATTCCAGTAGGGTTAATGCATCAATCCACAGTTACTAAAATCAACAATGTTAATATGCTGTGTTCATTGTAGAATTAAGATTACAATAGTATTTTTTTGCTTGGTGGGGGCTGTTTATGCCAACCCAGTAAGTACCCTTGTTGTTTATTGAACAATCTTAATTTATTCACAATAAAAATGTAAATGATGAGTTGAAATAGATTTAACACATCAGACATGTGTATTATTTTTGTATTCTCACATATTGTGTTCTCCTTGTAACGGCTTTCTTCTGTGGACGAAGGAGAGGACCAAAGCGCAGCGTGGTTAGTGTTCATCATGTTTAATCAAGACGATAACCGTGAACACTACAAAATACAAAACAAATGTTTAAAAAACGTTCTGACACACGAAGACAACCACCCACAAAACCCAACACAAAACAGGCTACCTAAATATGGTTCCCAATCAGAGACAATGACTGACACCTGTCTCTGATTGAGAACCATATCAGGCCAAACATAGAAATGGGAAAACTAGACACACAACATAGAATGCCCACTCAGCTCACATCCTGAACAACACTAAAACAAAGAAAACACAAAAGAACTATGTTCAGAACGTGACACTCTTACTGTATATGTTTTTTTTTACAGCTTCTGTACAAAGTTATTTTGGAGCAGAGCGAACTGGATTCATCAAAGGTGGTAAGTGCTATCGAAACAAACAATCAAAAGTATCTGCAGTTTGATTGTTGTGTTGGGGTGTGGGTCTGAAAAATGCACACAAACGCAAGCCTGTTGACTGCGATCACGCAGTCCAAGTAAGAAGATCTGACAGTTACGGTAGTTCATCATTCCTGTGCCAAACCTCAAGTTTAGATAGCATTCGAGGTAGAGCTCATTGCACTGTATACACCCATATTCTCTACTTACAATGGGTTATTTGGGCAATGGTGGACTTGTTAAGATTTTAAATGAGCATGATTTGATTTGATTGTCGATCCTGGCACACAGATTGTCATTAAATGCATTGCGGTTTTCTGCTGGCATTGTGTTTCAGACTCAAACGCAAAGGCTAAATCCATCCGCCTCGCAATCTTCAGATCAAAGTGACACTTGACACAAAGTGACACAGAGCTTGAGATGGGTTGAATGGAATAACATTAAAATGTCACCAGGTGTAGAATGTTAAACATACAAGTGTGAGTGCATTGGCGAAAATCAGAATAGGTCTTTATGTAACATTTACATTTACATTTAAGTCATTTAGCAGACGCTCTTATCCAGAGCGACACATATCCGTTACACTTTATAATTACTGCCATGAATAAGACATAATTTATACTTTTTTAAATCTTCATAAATATACTATGTTTATTAATTGTAATGCATATAAATGTTTATAATAATCTATTTTCTTATAGAGCTCTGAAGAAAGTACCTCAGATGACCAAGTAAGTTCATATTTTAATTAAAACAGGTGTATTCTTTTCTACTCAAAAGTATTGACCATTCAAGCAATGCCTTGAATGTATCTGGGGCCGTATTCACACAGCATTTCAGAGCAGTATTGCTGTTCTAGGATCAGGTCCCCATTGTCCATGTAATCTTATTCATTAGGATCTACAAGCCAAAACTGATCATAGATCAGCATACTCTCAGACGCTTGATAATGTCACCCCTGTTCTCCTTTATCAAGTGGCTCTAATCTTGAATATTCTATCTTTGTTAAATTGGGTTTCAGAATTCAGAGTCTGATTTATTGGAATCCAAATCAGAGATGAGTGACAACAACAGTATTCCTACTCAAGTATTATCCTTCCCACATGAAGAAATACTATATTATAAACTGGGTGGTTCGAGCCCTGAATGCTGATTGGCTAACATATGTGACATTGCAGACCATATACCCACGAGTATGACAAAACATGTATTTCTACTGCTCTAATTACATTGGTAACAAGTTTATAATAGCAACAAGGCACCTCGGGGGTTTACGGTATATGACCATTATACCACGGCTGAGGGCTGTATCCAGGCACACCGCATCGCGTCCTGCATAAGAACAGCCCTTAGCCGTGTTTACAGTGGTCATACACCACACACCCCAGGGCCTTGTTGCTTAAGTATACTATGGTATAAATACTATAGTATTCATTGTAGTGTTTACTGTTGTATACTGTAGTATTCACAGTAAACTATAGTAAACACTGTAGTAAAATAAAACTGTAGAATATACTATAGTAATTAATATAGTGTTTTTGCAGATTGTATTATACTTGTCAGGACCCGGTTACGAACCCGGGTCTCCGGAGTGAGAAACAGTCACTTAACCAACTGAGCCACGAATAGTCGGCAGAACCCAGAAGATGAGGCAGACACAGCAGTACTTGAGACGGTGTATTTAATGAAGTAAAAAAGTGAAGTTCTTCAGGAAAACATGTAACTCCACAACCTCAAAAGGAATTCCACAAGAACAAAGGTAATCCTCCAAGACAAAAAAGGTAAATCCACAAGGTGGAAGGTAAAGCACAAAAAGCCTCAAAAGATACTAAAAAACAAACAAACAAGAACAAAAAACAGAATTCCACAAGAGAGTCCACCGGGATCAACAAGAGTTCACAGAGTACTAGGGCTGGGTGCTAACATACAAACACAGAGCAAAGAACAGAGGAAAACAAAGGGTTTAAATACAATCAGGGGAAACGAGGCACAGGTGCAAATAATAATGGGGATCAAGGGGAAACAAAAGGTCAAAAGGCACAATGGGGGCATCTAGTGACCAAAAACCGGAACAACCCTGGCCAAATCCTGACAATACTGTAGTATTTACTGAAGTGTTTTTGCAGACTGTAGTATACTGTAGTATATACTGTAGTGTTTTTGCAGACATTAATATACTATTGCTATATTGCTATATTGCTATATGGGGAGTGGAATGGGCAGAGTAAATGCAAATTAAATACTGTAGTATAAAAAGTGTAGCATTTTTGCTGACTGTAGTGTTTTTGCAGACATTACTGTAGTATTTACCACATAGATTTTTGCAGATAATACTGTAGTATTTATTAAGTAAAGTATACTACAATGTTGTATAGCAAGTACTACCTATGATTGAGGGATACTACAGTGTGTAGTATAGTATTATACATTATCCTACAGTTTACTATAGAATTCTATAGTGAGTACTGTAGTATTCTATAGTAAACTAGTATTTAATGTTGGTTGTTCTGGTTGTGCACATACTTGGGCTGTTAGTCGATACAAAAATAAATACATTGTAAAATACCGCCTTGGTCTATTTTGTTGTAATCTGTTCCCCTTCACAGAGTCTTCCGAGAGCCATTCTTGGGGGAGAGTGAGAGCCAATCACTGGAGGACAGGATAAAGATCCTCAGAATGATATAATTCCACACAGTGCATATCAAAACAATAAAATTAGAAGGATGCAATCAATTTACAATATGTCAGGCAAATGACGATGGTTGCATTTACTGTATATTCTGTTGGTTTGTTTCAACAGACTGACCCCAATACTATTGGGGATACAAGAGACAAAAGCCAAGGCAGTGATGAAAATGTTCAAAAGGTTAGTCGTGCAATGCACTTGTCATAATATCCTGTGTCATGTTATGTCATACACTTATAATAAGAACGCATTTTCACACAATACTAAGCCTGTCAAAATCTTAGTTTGACATTTATATTTTGTCCACACATTTAGAATCTACTAGCTCGTCATTGACCCGAAAAGGGTCCATCAGAGAAATACTCGAAAAATTGCCAAAGACTCCAGCCACTCAAGCCAGACTCTTCCCTATGCTACCATCTGGCAAACGATACCGGAGCATCGGTTCCCAGACCATCAGGCTTCGAGAAAGCTTCTAAACCCAAGCCATAAGACTGCTAAATCACAGGAGGCTGCTAAGAGGAGTACAGCTCATAATAATGTCTGGAATGAAGCGAATGGAATGGCAACAAACACCTGGAATCCATGTGTTTTATGTATTTGAAACCATTATCAAGCTGCATACCACCCTGTGTTCTTGGGCACAGGGACTATGGTGGTCTGCTTGAAACATGCTGTTATTACAGACTCAGTCAGGGAGAGGTTGAAAATGTCAGTGAGGACACTTTTCAATTGGTCAGCGCATGCTCAGAGTAAATGTCCTGGTAATCCGTCTAGCCCTGCGGCATTTTAAATGTTGACCTGTTTGAAGGTCTTACCCACATCGGCTGCGGAGAGCTTGATCACACAGTTGTCCGGAACAGCTGATGCTCTCATGCATGTTTCAGTGTTACTTGCCTCGAAGCGAGCATAGAAGTTATTTAGCTCGTCTGGTAGGCTTGTGTCACTGTCACTTTGTAGTCTGTAATAGTTTGCAAGCACTGCCACATCAGAGCCGGTGTAGTACAATTCGATCTTAGTCCTGTACTGATGCTTTGCTTGTTTGATGGTTCGTCGGAGGGCATTTCTTATAAGTGTCATGACGTTGGCCTGGGGGTAGGTTTGTGACAGTCATAAATACCTCTTCCCCCCTTTTTCTTCTCTCTACCCTACTAATGTTACATTTGCAAAACCCTTGGTTAACATAGAGATTCTGGGAACATCAGAAGGTGGGGGGAAATGAACTATATTCTGGTAATCCGACCAATTGAACATATGCGGTGGAACTAAATGAATATGATGTCAGTTCGGTTGTCATCTGAGACATTCTCATCAATGATAAGATGACATAAACTGTACAGTGGAAAGTCTACACATCAGAGTTATCGGATTCACATGGAATTGTTGTTCAATTTAAATGTTTGAATATGAAATTATTTGTGATGGGATGAAATGTGATTTTAGCTTCTAAAAAATCTTATGTGAGTTTTCATAAGATAGGGCTCTGCTCAATCAGTGGCCCACCCCTGTGAAGGGACATGGGCTATAAAACTTTTCCCTTCCTATATAAGCCCTTGACGACAATATAACCTCCTGTTCCGAGGACGTGAGGATGATGGTCCTATGTCAGAATGGTTCAGATAATAACTACAGAACGAAGCCAACATCAGCGTGAGCTTTGGTTGTGAATGGTATGAACTTTGAACTTTTATTCACTACAGAAGAGATACCTACTATCCGTTAGGTTAGCAACAGCAGATGCAAACTAGGGTTAGGAAGGAACAGACAGAGTATCCCGTCTGTCACCCAACGACGTTACTACAACATATACAATTGACAACCAGAGACATTCTTCAAAGGACTCGGTTGGGCAACACGGCCTTCCATCTACCACCAACCTACCGAAGCGCAGCTCTGAGTAAATATTTATTGCATTTTCCTTTTCCAAATGGGCGGTAATTTCGAATGCATAAGATACTGTATTTGCGATAGAACAGCTTCTTCCCTTTGTTCATCAGTCTTCCCGCTCTTTCACTCAAACCCAGACCCTTTTCTTTTGTGTAACAAGCTGTCATATCTGTTCCGCCCGCTAGAGACGTTTTCCTTTATGACGTAATTTGTAATCAAGTTATGATTTAATTATGTGTATGTGTAATTCTGTGTGATTAGTTCGGTATTTAGTAAATAAATAATTCAACCCAATTATGTATTGCTGATTCAACTTGTGAGCCAGGGTTACAACTTTCAGATGAGACTGAATTAAGATGACAATTAATATTGACTGCTATTGATGTTAAATATTACTAGGTCTTTAAGAGTTTATTCAGAAGATAACAGCTCTATAAATATTATTTTGTGGTGCCCTACTCTCCAGTTAATTACAATTACATGCTTAGCTCAATCAAGTGATATTAATTACAGAGAAATTATTTTATAGAATGGCAAGTCATATCACTTAATCCAGCATAGCAAAAGACACGACATAAACTACCAGGTTAGAGTCCCAATCCTTGAAAGCGGAAGCTCTACTCTTTAGCTCAGTGCGAATGTTGCCTGTAATCTATGGCTTCTGGTTGGGGTATGTACGTACAGTCACTGTGGGGACGACGTCCTCAATGCACGAGGAGCGCCACCTCTGGATGAGTGTTTTCCTGTTTGCTTATGGTGGTATACAGCTCATTGAGTACGGTTTTAGTGCCAGCATTGGTCTGTGGTCTGTGGTGGTATGTAAAGTACAGATAAAAACTCTCAAGGTAGATAGTGTGGTCTACTGCTTATCATAAGATACTCTACCTCAGGCGAGCAAAACTTAGAGACTTCCTTAGATATCATGCACCAGCTGTTGTTTACAAATATCCATAGGCCCCCGCCCCGTGTCTTGCCAGAGGCTGCTGTAATATACTGCCGATAGACTGTATAACCCGCCACCTACAGTGGGGCAAAAAAGTATTTAGTCAGCCACCAATTGTGCAAGTTCTCCCACTTAAAAAGATGAGAGAGGCCTGTAATTTTCATCATAGGTACACTTCAACTATGACAGAAAAAAAATTGAAAAAAAATCCAGAAAATCACATTGTAGGATTTTCAATGAATTTATCTGCAAATTATGGTGGAAAATAAGTATTTGATCAATAACAAAAGTTTATCTCAATACTTTGTCATTGCCAACAAAGGGTATATAACAGAGGTCAAACATTTTCTGTAAGTCTTCACAAGGTTTTCACACACTGTTGCTGGTATTTTGGCCCATTCCTCAATGCAGATCTCCTCTACAGCAGTGATGTTTTGGGGCTGTTGCTGGGCAACACAGACTTTCAACTCCCTCCAAAGATTTCCTATTGGGTTGAGATCTGGAGACTGGCTAGGCCACTCCAGGACCTTGAAATGCTTCTTACGAAGCCACTCTGTCACGGCTTTCTTCTGTTGAAGGAGAGGCGAACCAAAACACAGCATAGTTATTGTGATACATCTTTAATAAAGATGAAACTAAAACAATATACAAAAACAATAAATGTTTAAAAAAAACTAAAACAGCACTATCTGGTGAAACAAACACAAAGACAGGAACAATCACCCACAAAACCCAACACCAAACAGGCTACCTAAATATGGCTCCCAATCAGAGACAATGACTAACACCTGCCTCTGATTGAGAACCATATCAGGCCCAAACACAGAAACAGACAAACAAGACATCCAACATAGAATGCCCACTCAGATCACACCCTGACCAAACAAAACATAGAACATACAAAGCAAACTATGGTCAGGGTGTAACACACTCCTTCGTTGCCCGGGCGGTGTGTTTGGGATCATTGTCATGCTGAAAGACCCAGCCACGTTTCATCTTCAATGCCCTTGCTGATGGAAGGAGGTTTTCACTCAAAATCTCATGATACATGGCCCCATTCATTCTTTCCTTTACACGGATCAGTCGTCCTGGTCCCTTTGCAGAAAAACAGGCCCAAACATGATGTTTCGACCCCCATGCTTCACAGTAGGTATGGTGTTCTTTGAATGCAACTCAGCATTCTTTGTCCTCCAAACATGACGAGTTGAGTTTTTACCAAAAAGTTATATTTTGGTTTCATCTGACCATATGACATTCTCCCAATCTTCTTCTGGATCATCCAAATGCTCTCTAGCAAACTTCAGACGGGCCTGGACATGTACTGGCTTAAGCATGGGGACACGTCTGGCACTGCAGGATTTTAGTCCCTGGCGGAGTAGTGTGTTACTGATAGTAGGCTTTGTTACTTTGGTCCCAGCTTTCTGCAGGTCATTCACAAGGTCATGTGTGGTTCTGGTCATGTGTGGTTTTGGGATTTTTGCTCACCGTTCTTGTGATCATTTTGACCCCACGGGTTTAGATCTTGCGTGGAGCCCCAGATCGAGGGAGATTATCAGTGGCCTTGTATGTCTTCCATTTCCTAATAATTGCTCCCACAGTTGATTACTTCAAACCAAGCTGCTTACCTATTGCAGATTCAGTCTTCCCAGTCTGGTGCAGGTCTACAATTTTGTTTCTGGTGTCCTTTGACAGCTCTTTGGTCTTGGCCATAGTGGAGTTTGGAGTGTGACTGTTTGAGGTTGTGGACAGGTGTCTTTTATACTGATAACAAGTTCAAACAGGTGCCATTAATACAGGTAACGAGTGGAGGACAGAGGAGCCTCTTAAAGAAGAAGTTGCAGGTCTGTGTGAGCCAGAAATCTTGCTTGTTTGATGACAATTACAGGCCTCTCTCATCTTTTTAAGTGGGAGAACTTGCACAATTGGTGGCTGACTAAATACTTTTTTGCCCCACTGTATATGTTCTTAATGTCATCGAAATGTTAGTCATGCAATGCACTTGTCATAATATCCTGTGTCATGTTATGTCCTACACTTATAATAAGAACGCATAAGATATAATAAGAAGGCATAACATAAGATATTACAGTATTTAACGTCCTGTTGGTAGAATATACGTGCTTTCAGTTCGTCCTATTTATTTTCCAGCGATTGAACGTTAGCTAGCAGGGCGGAAGGAAAAGGCAGTTCTGATGTCCAAAAGCTCTTTTCGGTCATAAGAGATGGTAGCAGCAACATTATGTACAAAACAGGTTACGAACAACGCAATTTTTAAAAATAGCATGGATGGTTAAGAGTCGATAAAACGGCAGCCATCCCCTCAGGCGCCATCTTTAATCATGTCACTCCTTTTTACAAATGTTTAATTTAACCTTTAGGAAACTAGGCAAGTCAGTTAAGAACAAATTCTTATTTACAATGGCGGCCTACACTGGCCAAACCAAAACCCGGCTGGTCCAACTGTGCGCCGCCCTGTGGCACTCCCAATCATGTCCGGATGTGATACAGCCCAGGATCGAACCAGGGTCTGTAGTGACGCCTTTAGCACTTAGAGGTAGTGCCTTACACTGCTGCACCTTAGACCGCTGCGCCACTCCTCAGTAAAAGGCACATGACAGTCCACTTGGAGTTTGTCAAAAGGCACCTAAAGGACTCTCAGACCATGAGAAATAAGATTCTCTGGTCTGATGAAACCAAGCTTGAACGCTTTGTCCTGAATGCCAAGTGTCACGTCTGGAGAAAACCTGACACCATGAATCATGGTGTGGCAGTATCATGCTGTGGGGATGTTTTTTAGTGGCAGGGACTGGGAGACTAGTCAGGATCAAGGGAAACATGAACGAAGCAAAGTACAGAGAGATCCTTGATGAAAACCTGCTCCAGAGTGCTCAGGATCTAAGACTGGGTTCACCTTCCAGTAGGTCAATAACCCTAAGCACACAGCCAAGACAACACAGGAGTGGCTTCGGGACAAGTCTCTGAATGTCCTTGAGTGGCCCAGCCAGAGCCAGGACTTGAACCCGATCTAACATCTCTGGAAAGAACTGAAAATAGAATTGCCGGGACGCTCCCCATCCAACCTGACAGACCTTGAGGGGATCTGCAGAGAAGATTGGGAGAAACTCCCCAAATACAGGTGTTTTTTATTTATTTTATTTTTATTTCACCTTTTTTAACCAGGTAGGCTAGTTGAGAACAAGTTCTCATTTGCAACTGCGACATTGGCCAAGATAAAGCAAAGCAGTTCGACACACACAACAGCATAGAGTTACACATGGAATAAACAAACATATAATCAATAATACAGTAGAAAAGACTATATACAGCATGTGCAAATGAAGTAGGATAAGAGAGGTAGGCAATAAATAGGCCATGGTGGCAAAGTAATTACAATATAGCAATTAAATACTGGAATGGTAGGATGTGTAGAAGATTAATGTGCAAGTAGAGATACTGGGGTGCAATGGAGCAAGATTAATAAATAAATAAATACAGTATGGGGATGAGGTAGATTGGATTGGCAATGTACAGGTACAGTGATCTGTGAGCTGCTCTGACAGCTGGTGCTTAATGCTAGTGAGGGAGGTAAGAGTCTCCAGCTTCAGAGATTTTTGCAGTTCATTCCAGTCTTTGGCAACAGAGAACTGGAAGGAGAGGCGGCCAAAGGAAGAATTGGCTTTGGGGGTGACCAGTGAGATATACCTGCTGGAGAGTGTTCTACGGGTGGGTGCTGCTATGGTGACCAGTGAGCTGAGATAAGGCGGGGCTTTACCTAGCAAAGACTTATGAATTACCTGGAGCCAGTGGGTTTGGCGACGAGTATGAAGCGAGGGCCAGCCAACGAGATCGTACAGGTCGCAGTGGTGGGTAGTATATGGGGCTTCGGTGACAAAACGGATGGCACTTTGAAAGACTGCATCCGATTTGTTGAGTAGAGTGTTGGAGGCTATTTTGTAAATGACATCGCCGAAGTCAAGGATTGGTAGGATAGTCTGTTTTACGAGGGTATGTTTGGAAGCATGAGTGAAGGATGCTTTGTGTGAAATAAGAAGCTGATTCTAGAATTAATTTTGGATTGGAGATGTTTAATGTGAGTCTGGAAGGAGAGTTTAAAGTCTAACCAGACACCTAGGTATTTGTAGTTGTCCACATATTCTAAGTCAGAACCGTCCAGAGTAGTGATTCTGGACAGGCGGGCTGGTGCGGGCAGCGATCGGTTGAAGAGCATGCATTTAGTTTACTTGCATTTAAGAGCAGTTGGAGGCCACGGATGGAGAGTTGTATGGCATTGAAGCTCATCTGGAGGTTAGCTAACACAGTGTCCAACGAAGGGCCAGAGGTATACAGAATGGTGTCATCTGCGTAGAGGTGGATCAAAGAATCACCAGCAGCGAGTGCGACATCATTGATGTATACAGAGAAGATATTCGGCCCGAGAAATGAACCCTGTGGCACCCCCATAGAGACTGCCGGACAACAGGCCCTCCGATTTGACATACTGAACTCTATCGGAGAAGTAGTTGGTGAACCAAGTGAGGCAATCATTTGAGAAACCAAGGCTTTTGAGTCTGCCAATAAGAATGTTGTGATTGACAGAGTCGAAAGCCTTAGCCAGGTCGATGAATACGGCTGCACAGTAATGTCTCTTTTCGATAGCGGTTAGGATATCATTTAGGACCTTGAGGGTGACTGAGGTGCACCCTGAAACCAGCTCTGAAACCAGATTGCATTGTGGAGAAGGTACGGTGAGATTCAAAATGGTTGGTAATCTGTTTGTTAACTTGGCTTTCAAAGACCTTGGCTTTCAAAGACCAGTGTCACCAGCAAAGCACCCCCACACCATCACACCTCCTTCTCCATGCTTAATGGTGGGAACCACACATGTGGAGATCATCTGTTCACCTACTCTGCGTCTCACAAAGACACGGCGGTTGGAACCAAAAATCTCCAATTTGGACTCATCGGACCAAAGGACAGATTTCGACAGGTCTATTGTCCATTGCTCGTGTTTATTGGCCCAAACAAGTCTCTTCATCTTATTGGTGTGCTTTAGTAGTGGTTTCTTTGCATAAATTCGACCATGAAGGCCTGATTCATGCAGTCTCCTCTGAACAGTTGATGTTGAGATGTGTCTGTTACTTGAACTCTGAGGCTGGTAACTCGAATGAACGTATCCTTTGCAGCAGAGGTAACTCTGGGTCTTCCTTTCCTTTGGCGGTCCTCATGAGAGCCAGTTTCATCATAGCACTTGATGGTTTTTGCGACTTCACTTGAAGAAACTTTAGAAGTTCTTGTCTTAAAGTAATATGTCGTTAGACTGTCGTTTCTCTTTGCTTATTTGAGCTGTTCTTGCCATAATATGAACTTGGTATTTTACCAATTAGGGCTATCTTCTGTGTACCACCCCTTCTTTGTCACAAAACAACTGATTGGCTTAAACGCATAAAGAAGGAAAGAAATTCCACAAATTAACTTTTAACAAGGCACACCTGTTAATTGAAATGCATTCCAGGTGGCTACCTCATGAAGCTGGTTGAGAGAATGCCAAGAGTGTACAAAGCTGTCATCAAGGCAAAGAGTGGATACTTTGAAGATTCTCAAATTTTCAAATTGTATTGCACTATAATCAGAATGGTGTCGATATTATTGTGTAGTTTATCTAATAATCACTGATTAAAGTACAATTAATTACCAATCCATCAGTCTTCTTGCATAAACTTAACCACATTAAAGAGCATTGGGATGCCATGATTCTCTCCACCTCGAAAGAACATAGGCATAGACCGGGGGGGGGTGGGGGGGGTGTTATAGGGTAGACCTATAACCTGTAATAAACAACTTGTGGGATATTGGGTTATCCACCAGTATACCACCCTGCATCCCACTGCAGGCTTGCCTCTGAACCTGAGCACAGTCTGTCCTGGTCAGTGCATGGATGGGAGACCAGATGCTGCTGGATATGGTGTTGGAGGTTCAGTATGGGGCACTCTTCCCTCTGGTCTAAGGATAACCCAATGCCTCAGGGCAGTGAAGTTCACATTGCCCTGCATAGGGTGCAGTCTTTCGGATGGGGCTTTAAAACGGGCGTCCTGACTCTCTGTGGTCACTAATGATCCCTTGGCACTTAAATCAAATCAAATCAAATTTTATTTGTCACATACACATGGTTAGCAGATGTTAATGCGAGTGTAGCGAAATGCTTGTGCTTCTAGTTCCGACAATGCAGTGATAACCAACAAGTAATCTAACTAACAATTCCAAAACTACTGTCTTATACACAGTGTAAGGGGATAAAGAACATAAGGATATATGAATGAGTGATGGTACAGAGCAGCATACAGTAGATGGTATCGAGTACAGTATATACATATGAGATGAGTGTGTAGACAAAGTAAACAAAGTGGCATAGTTAAAGTGGCTAGTGATACATGTGTTACATAAGGATGCAGTCGATGATGTAGAGTACAGTATATACATATGAGATGAATAATGTAGGGTAAGTAACATTATATAAGGTAGCATTGTTTAAAGTGGCTAGTGATATATTTACATCATTTCCCATCAATTCCCATTATTAAAATGGCTGGAGTTGGGTCAGTGTCAATGACAGTGTGTTGGCAGCAGCCACTCAGTGTTAGTGGTGGCTGTTTAACAGTCTGATGGCCTTGAGATAGAAGCTGTTTTTCAGTCTCTCGGTCTCAGCTTTGATGCACCTGTACTGACCTCGCCTTCTGGATGATAGCGGGGTGAACAGGCAGTGGTTCGGGTGGTTGATGTCCTTGATGATCTTTATGGCCTTCCTGTAACAACGGGTGGTGTAGGTGTCCTGGAGGGCAGGTAGTTTGCCCCCGGTGATGCGTTGTGCAGTCCTCACTACCCTCTGGAGAGCCTTACGGTTGAGGGCGGAGCAGTTGCCGTACCAGGCGGTGATACAGCCCGCCAGGATGCTCTCGATTGTGCATCTGTAGAAGTTTGTGAGTGCTTTTGGTGACAAGCTGAATTTCTTCAGCCTCCTGAGGTTGAATAGGCGCTGCTGCGCTTCTTCACGACGCTGTCAGTGTGAGGGGACCAATTCAGTTTGTCTGTGATGTGTATGCCGAGGAACTTAAAACTAGCTACCCTCTCCACTACTGTTCCATCGATGTGGATAGGGGGTGTTCCCTCTGCTGTTTCCTGAAGTCCACAATCATCTCCTTAGTTTTGTTGACGTTGAGTGTGAGGTTATTTTCCTGACACCACACTCCGAGGGCCCTCACCTCCTCCCTGTAGGCCGTCTCGTCGTTGTTGGTAATCAAACCTACCACTGTTGTGTCGTCCGCAAACTTGATGATTGAGTTGGAGGCGTGCGTGGCCACGCAGTCGTGGGTGAACAGGGAGTACAGGAGAGGGCTCAGAACGCACCCTTGTGGGGCCCCCGTGTTGAGGATCAGCGGGGAGGAGATGTTGTTGCCTACCCTCACCACCTGGGGGCGGCCCGTCAGGAAGTGCAGTACCCAGTTGCACAGGGCGGGGTCGAGACCCAGGGTCTCGAGCTTGATGACGAGCTTGGAGGGTACTATGGTGTTGAATGCCGAGCTGTAGTCGATGAACAGCATTCTCACATAGGTATTCCTCTTGTCCAGGTGGGTTAGGGCAGTGTGCAGTGTGGTTGAGATTGCATCGTCTGTGGACCTATTTGGGCGGTAAGCAAATTGGAGTGGGTCTAGGGTGTCAGGTAGGGTGGAGGTGATATGGTCCTTGACTAGTCTCTCAAAGCACTTCATGATGACGGAAGTGAGTGCTACGGGGCGGTAGTCGTTTAGCTCAGTTACCTTAGCTTTCTTGGGAACAGGAACAATGGTGGCCCTCTTGAAGCATGTGGGAACAGCAGACTGGTATAGGGATTGATTGAATATGTCCGTAAACACACCGGCCAGCTGGTCTGCGCATGCTCTGAGGGCGCGGCTGGGGATGCCGTCTGGGCCTGCAGCCTTGCGAGGGTTAACACGTTTAAATGTCTTACTCACCTCGGCTGCAGTGAAGGAGAGACCGCATGTTTCCGTTGCAGGCCGTGTCAGTGGCACTGTATTGTCCTCAAAGCGGGCAAAAGTTATTTAGTCTGCCTGGGAGCAAGACATCCTGGTCCGTGACTGGGCTGGATTTCATCTTGTAGTCCGTGATTGACTGTAGACCCTGCCACATGCCTCTTGTGTCTGAGCCATTGAATTGAGATTCCACTTTGTCTCTGTACTGACGCTTAGCTTGTTTAATAGCCTTACGGAGGGAATAGCTGCACTGTTTGTATTCAGTCATGTTGCCAGACACCTTGCCCTGATTAAAAGCAGTGGTTCGCGCTTTCAGTTTCACGCGAATGCTGCCATCAATCCACGGTTTCTGGTTAGGGAATGTTTTTATCGTTGCTATGGGAACGACATCTTCGACGCACGTTCTAATGAACTCGCACACCGAATCAGCGTATTCGTCAATATTCCCATCTGACGCAATACGAAACATGTCCCAGTCCACGTGATGGAAGCAGTCTTGGAGTGTAGAGTCAGCTTGGTCTGACCAGCGTTGGACAGACCTCAGCGTGGGAGCCTCTTGTTTTAATTTCTGCCTGTAGGCAGGGATCAGCAAAATGGAGTCGTGGTCAGCTTTTCCGAAAGGGGGCGGGGCAGGGCCTTATATGCGTCGCGGAAGTTAGAGTAACAATGATCCAAGGTTTTACCACCCCTGGTTGCGCAATCGATATGCTGATAAAATTTAGGGAGTCTTGTTTTCAGATTGGCTTTGTTAAAATCCCCAGCTACAATGAATGCAGCCTCCGGATAAATGTTTTCCAGTTTGCAAAGAGTTAAATAAAGTTCGTTCAGAGCCATCGATGTGTCTGCTTGGGGGGGGATATATACGGCTGTGATTATAATCGAAGAGAATTCTCTTGGAAGATAATGCGGTCTACATTTGATTGTGAGGAATTCTAAATCAGGTGAACAGAAGGATTTGAGTTCCTGTATGTTTCCTTCATCACACCATGTCCCGTTAGTCATGAGGCATACGCCCCCGCCACTCTTCTTACCAGAGAGATGTTTGTTTCTGTCGGCGCGATGCGTGGAGAAACCCGTTGGCTGCACCGCCCTGGATAGCGTTTTCCCAGTAAGCCATGTCTCCGTAAAGCAAAGAACGTTGCAGTCTCTGATGTCCCTCTGGAATGCCACCCTTGCTCGGATTTCATCAACCTTGTTGTCGAGAGACTGGACATTGGCAAGAAGAATACTGGGAAGTGGTGCGCGATGTGCCCTTTTTCGGAGTCTGACCAGAACACCGCCGCGTTTCCCTCTTTTTCGGAGTCGTTTCCTTGGGTCGCTGCATGCGATCCATTCCGTTGTCCTGTTTGTAAGGCAGAACACAGGATCCGCGTCGCGGAAAACATATTCTTGGTCGTACTGATGGTGAGTTGACGCTGATCTTATATTCAGTAGTTCTTCTCGACTGTATGTAATGAAACCTAAGATGACCTGGGGTACTAATGTAAGAAATAACACGTAAAAAAACAAAAAACTGCATAGTTTCCTAGGAACGCGAAGCGAGGCGGCCATCGCAGTCGGCGCCTCGCTTACTAAGAGTAAGGGTATTAACCCTGGTGTCCTGGCTAAATTCCCAATGTGGCACCCATGGCCTCCTAATCATCCCGAGCTTCCAAATGTCTCATTCATCCACTCTCCTCCCAGTGGAAACTCTTCCCCAGGTTGTTGCTGTAAAAGATAGTAAATTCTCAGTCATCTTACCTGATAATAAGGGTATTTAAATAAATCTGTCTGTTGTCTGAACCAATTGTAGATGCTTGACTCATTTTTGACTCATCAGCTGTCAGAGCAGCTTACAGATCACTGCACCTGTACATAGCCCATCTGTAAACAGCCCATCTACCTACCTCATCCCCATACTGGTATTTATTTATGTTGATCCTTTGCACCCCAGTATCTCTACTTGCACATTCATCTTCTGCCGATCTACCATTCCATTGTTTAATTGCTATATTGTAATTACTTCTCCACCATGGCCTATTTATTTCCTTAACTTACCTCATTTGCACTCACTGTATATAGACTTTTTGTTTTCTTTTGTTCTCCTGTATTATTGACTGTATGGTTTGTTTATTCCATGTGTAACTCTGTGTTGCTGTATGTGTCGAATTGCTACCCTTTATCTTGGCCAGGTCGCAGTTGTAAATGAGAACTTGTTCTCAACTAGCCTATCTGGTTAAATAAAGGTGAAATAAATCAAATAAAAAATGTGTGTTTATTTGAGTTCATGGCCTTGGGCAGTGGTGAAAAAAGGACTCAATTGTCATACTTGAGTGAAAGTATAGACACCTTAATAGAAAATGACTCAAGTAAAAGTGAAAGTCACCCAGTAAAATACTCCTTGAGTAAAAGTCTAAAAGTATTTGGTTTTAAATATACTTAAGTATCAAAAGAAAATGGAATTGCTCAAATATACTTAAGTATCAAAAGTAAATATAAAAGTATAAATCATTTAAAATTAATCATATTTAACAAACCAGATGGCACAATTTAGTTTTTATGTTTATTGACAAGTGTGTGAATTGAACCATTTTCCTGTCAAAATGTAACGAGTACTTTTGGGTGTCAGGGAAAATGTATGAAGTAAAAAGTACATTATTTGCTTTAGGAATGTAAAAGTAAAAGTTGGCAAAAATATAAATAGTAAAGTACAGATACTCCAAAAAACTACTTCAGTAGTACTTCAAAGTAGTTTTACTTATGTACTTAAGGCCCCCAGTGCCTAGAAAATTGTGATGAGCTGTTAACCACTCAGATCTTACTTTCTTTAGGTCAGTGGCCTACATCGACAAGGAAAATAAATGTGAAATTGGCGGCCGATTTAAAAAAAAAATCATGATTTGTTTCGCGTCTGGTGCGACCTGGCCGTTGTTACAATGTATCATTACGAACTGGGTTTGCAGAATGGATACATGTTTGCTTTAAATAACCACAACATTCCATTGCTGATTTCACCCAGCCGGTAAACTCAGTCCTGCTAATAACGCGAAGGTCGTGGGTACGATACAGGTACTGGCCACAGACTTTTGGTCAAAATCCCAATGTAGGCTAGGTAGATCTGAGGTTGATAATTCATTGCCTACGGGTAAACTCATGTATAGGCTAGCCCACGTCCCACTGCTGGCACATTTACAACTGACGCTTTTCCATAATGTTGAATAAAAAATCTGTTTTGTAAACAAATGAATTAAACACACCAGATTAGGGCTACATAATAGCAGACAACCTTTCATGAAATTATTCGGAATTGTCATTAATTCAGGAAAATAGAGCTACCGGCAACTCGTTTTACATTCCATCCGATAAAACAGAGTTTCTTCACGGATTTTTTTACCAAGGCGGATTACTCAAGCAAAGGCCATATGTTTAGAAACCGTCAAAACCAGAATTGCATGATCTGTGGATTTACGCAAATCACAAGAGGGAGGTAGTCTAGTATGTTACCGGAAATGTTGTACGCATGCGCAAATAGTGATTTCAGCTGCGTTTTTAAAATTTTACTCCTGTCAAACTGTCAATTTAGTCCAGTCTACTTTATTATTAGACGATTAACGAAATCATATTATTTAAATTGTTACTGGAATGGATGTTTGAACAACTCGGAAAGGAGTTGTCAATTTACCCGACGTTGTTAAAAAGTAAAGTACAAGAAAAGTCCGCCTATTGTTTAGGGGAAGTCCCTCTAGGAAATCCCCTGCAGTTGTCGGAATTATTTCTTTCCAAATTCAGATGAGCCACATCCTTTAGGCTACATAGTTGACATCCTCCTCAGTCTAATTTTGAAGACATGTTGCATAAACTACGAACACGAACTCTATCGAACCAATAAGCAAAATAATTTATTAAGAAATTGATGGAATATTGAAGATTTTTCCCAATCCCCATCTATCAGAAGCAAAGGTGTTACCTCTGGAATAAGGAACATGACTGGAATAAGGAACGCGATGGATGTCAATTTGGATAATGATACACTGAAAGCAAAGATAAGGAGCTGCAATACATTGAATACTTTCTACCACGAAACTCTGCTGGAGATTGACACATTAAGTAAGAAAATCTACAAAAGGGACAATTTAATCGCAGATTTAAAGGCTAGGTTGGGCAAATACGAGAATACCTGGATCAATGTGGAAGGGTATGACCATGTTGTCATAGCACCGTCCAAATCTTTGCTGGAAAGTTTATGCAAAGAAATCTGCAAACTGAAGCAAAAATGGAAAGAAACAGAAATGAATACGGCTCAGCAAGCAGAGTTGAGCCAAGAAGTGAGTAGAATTTACTGAATAGTATGTGTTCTAAATGTGTATCATGTGAAATTTAGACTAACCCTGTGAAACATAGTTGTGCCTTTTAACATTAGGTTATAGCCCTACTTGAAATTTCAACGTCAATTATTAAAAACTATCCTTTATGACATATGTCCTTTCTTTCATTTTCAATTTGCACATTATGAAAGAAGGGTATTTTAGGCCTACTGTAAATGGTATTCTCTGAAAATAGCCACTAGCCTACACCATGCCTATATGCACTTGGTTTGAGATAACCCTAACCCTATACTAGTTCACAACTGAGGTCTATTGGAAATACTACTAATGTAGGCCTAACCAACCACCAAACTTGCCAACTAGGCTTAATGAAATGTCCCTGCTTCAAAACCACCTTGCAGTGCATAGAGGATGTTGCTATAGCAATAACTTCTCTTTTCCATTTCAATGTGTAGCGGGGGTGCAGGTGACAGTGTTGTTTCGCCTTAACTTCACGAAACAAACACAAATCTGTATCACATAAAAGTCATAATTCAATACAATTAAACACTACAAAAAGCTATATTGTCAATCAAAAATAATAATACTTTTACAAATTATTATTATCTTTGGAATTTGACACTCAAGCCAATTCTATTCTATTCTCTCCCCCCTGAAGGAGATACAGAGGTTGCGACAGCAGCTGAGGGTGAAGGAACGAGAGCTGGAGAGTGTGACCCGTCAACCGGACCACGAGAAGGACCAGGTTATCCAGAGGCTACGCTCTGCCTTGGCAGAGAGGGACCGAGCACAGGCCACCCGTGCAGTTCTGTGTACCTCGCTGGCTGAAGAGGCCGACCAGCTCCGGGGCCAACTGGGAGCCACAGTCAGGGTGTGTCAAGAGTTACTGGGCCGACTAGAGGGAGAGAAGAAGGGAGGAGAGAGAGTGACGGAGGAGGTGAAAATGCAGCAGAAGGCAAAAGAGGTGTGTATGAAGGTTGTATGATTAAGAAATAAGGCCCAAGGAGATGTGGTATATGTTCAATATATCACGGCTTAGGTGCTGTTCTTATGCACGACACAACGCGGATTGGCCCTGGACACACCCCTTCGCCGTGGTATATTGGCCATATACCACAACCCCCCGAGGTGCCTTATTCCTATTATAAACTGGTTACCAACGCAATTAGAGCAGTAAAAATACATGTTTGGTCATACCCGTGGTATACGGTATGATATACCACGACTGTCAGCCAATCAACATTCAGGGTTCGACCCACCTAGCTTAAAATAAGTGTGTAGTAGTATGGTTATCAAGCGCTTTTAACCAATGCAAATTACAATTAACCCCTTACACTCGTAGGAATTGGCCTATATAGATAGGGCTAAATTGAAATGTTTTTAACAGAAGAAACGTGGAAAGAGTATGCATAACCCTGGTAGCAATCAAAAGGGAACAGTTTGGAGATTATGGGAAAATACTTATTAGACTAAAGGTGATGACAAAACAGTTAATCTGACACAAGACTGAATCCAAACTAAATCAACACAATAATAAGTGTGTTTTACATTTACTGTTCTGTTTGCCACAATTGGGGGCAGCAGGTAGCCTAGTGGTTAGAGCGTTGGGCCAGTAACCGGTTGCTCGATCAAATCTCTGCGCTGACAAGGTAGAAATCTGTCGTTCAGCCCCTGAACAAGGCAGTTGACCCACTGTTGACCCACTAAATAAAATGAACTCAAATACTCTGGTAGCATGATAAGGATATCCATGGTCATTTGGGGTAGGTGCAACATAAGACAAAGCAATTACTTGTGAGAGGTCTAACTGGTGTCTCCATGTGGCAACACACCTCTCCAAAGTGTGCGCAGTTCCTACTTAATTTCAGTGCACTTTTATGGCTCAAAGAAGAGACTTCAACTATAAGGTGATATTTTGAGCGCTCCTAGCTGTACCGTTGAAGAACCAGAGCAAGCAGACTTGCACAGTAGTTGTTTTCTTTGGAACTCAGCCCTGGATCTCTGCCTGTACACAATTACTGTTGTTGTTTACGCATTCCAAAAATGGTCCATTTAAAATCACAATCTGGTCAGGTGGGCATCATTTGAAAGTGTGTTCTATTGCGAACATGGCTAGCTAAGTTACGGAATATGATCTAACGGTGCTTTCACAAGGCCATTCAGAAAAGCAAATTGGCATTTTGGTGCGACTAGAATAGAATCACGAGTTCCCGGCAAATGTCTTCGCAATACACCATGACATCTTGTAACTGTACATCAGCATAGTGATCGTTGGCATTGTATATTACATGAGTTCTGTGATATGAAATGGGGAAGTGCACATTTGAACTAACGGGTGTTTGGCTTGCTTGTGTGACACCAAAGTGGTAGTATAATTGTTAACGTCTCATTTTTCAAAGTACATAAGAGTACTCTTTATTGACAGCATTTCCCTCACTCAGATGACACAATTTGTGGGAGATATGGGGGTAACTTCTTGTTCATGTTCAGAACCAATACTGCGCTGGGAAGCAGAGACCTTGCGCTTTGTACGTCACATATAGCATGTTAGTGTACAGCCGCTGCATTCCAATTTAATGTGTTTATCATCACCCAAATCTGCTATTTTTGAACCCATAGAAGGGTACGAGTGTAAAGAGCTAACTCATATCCACAAACTGTATATACTGAATGTTATATTCAGTATATGTGGCCTATGCGGGAATCAAACCCAAAAGCCACACAATCAAGCACTGAACTCCAACTGAGAGATTGGAACAGCAGTGGCTACATCCAAACAACATCCACATCAGCAAAATACTTTGAAAATACGTATGTGCTCACTGGGAAAAGCTTTTTTCACTGTAACTGTCTTTCAAAACCAAAAATTTAAACCAAAAGAGGTTTGTGTACTAAAGAGTTTGGAATCTCTCTGTCTCTGCCATTATGTGCTTTTCAGCCAAGTTGTTAGTGTTTGATTCTGTTGTATTTATAAACAGTATCATTTTGAGCTCTTGTTTCCCCTTTTCATGGTCAGATGTCGGATAATACGGAAGCGGGCCGTGGTGACACTCTGGTCAGCAAACTCCAAGAAGAGAACCAACAGCTAAAGCTAAGAGTGGCATATGTAAGCAGGAACACACTGTAGAAACTCCCTTCTACCTACATGAAAAATTATTATAATTATAATTATAGTATATAATATAATATATTATAGTATACTATGGTATTCACTGTAATGTTTTTGCAGACTTTACTGGAGTATTCACTGTAGTGTTTTTAAGGACTGAATTCTGCAAAAACACAACAGCGAATACTGTAGTATTTAATATACATGACTGTAGTATACTGCAGTATGTACAGTAGTAAACTGTTGTATATGTATACTATAGTAATTACTCTAGTGTTTTTGCAGACTGTAGTAATCCAACATTGTCATAGCAAATGGGCTATCAGAACCCAAGTGGTGCAGCGGTCTAAGGCACTGCATCTCAGTGCTAGAGGTGTCACTATGGACACCCTGTTTCGAATCCAGGCTGTATCACTACACCGGCCATGATTTGAAGTCCCATAGGGCGGCGCACAATTGGCCCAGCGACGTCCAGGTTTGGCCGGTGTAGGCTGTCATTGTAAAAATAAGAATTTGTTCTTAAGTGACTTGCATGGTTATATAAAGGTGAAATATTTTATATATTTTTGAAAGAACCAAAGTTGAACAGCCGTGTGTGTGTGTGTGTGTGTGTGTGTGTGTGTGTGTGTGTGTGTGTGTGTGTGTGTGTGTGTGTGTGTGTGTGTGTGTGTGTGTGTGTGTGTGTGTGTGTGTGTGTGTGTGTGTGTGTGTGTGTGTGTGTGTGTGTGTGTGTGTGTGTGTGTGTGTGTGTGCACGTGTGTGTGTGCACGTGTACGTGTGTGTACGTGTGTGTGTGTACGTGTTTGGGACTAATGTCTTCCTCTTCCCCTCCCTCCTTCATTTTCCCAGGTGGAAGGTCTGAACTCCAAATGGCAAAAGTATGACTCGAGCAGGGAAGAGTTTGTGAGGAGCCTGTGTAAGAGGCTGAATGAGTCTAGTGCCCTGACTGCTACCTCCAGCCCTGCTCCAGGTGTGGGGCCTAGGCTAGGGCCCAGGCCTACACAAGAGCCTGGGGCTGGCCTGGGCTTGTTACCTCAGTTGACCACAGCCAACGCTGGGTTGCTTCAGCAGGAGATAGCCAGGCTCAACGGCCTACTGGAGGAAAAGATGAGGGACTGTGGGAGGTTGGGGAGAGAGCTGGATGAGAACAGGAGACGATACCGGGAGAGCATCCAGACGCTAGAGCAACAGGTTAGTGTGGTGTAGGATCGTCTGACACCTCTCTCTTTCTTTCTCTTTGTCTCTCTCACATTCTCTCTCTCTCTTTTTCGCTTTCCAACTCACTCTGTTTCTCCCTCTGTCTCCCCACTTGAATCCAGAAACCTCTCTTCTCCCTCACATACAGATCTATCCTATTCAGTTGAATCAGAAACATACCCCTCTCTCTTTCTCACACACCATCACCCTTTCCCTCTCTCCTTCACAGGTTCTCATCTACACAGATGACTTTAAGTCGGAGCGGGCAGACAGGGAGAGAGCGCAGGGCAGGATCCAGGACCTGCAAGAGGAAGTATCTCAACTACAAGAGCAGCTACACACAAAGGCACAGGTAAGGCCACACACACAGTCATTACTAACATACATAATATTCAAATGTGTTACAGGAGACAAAAAATATCCATGAAAAGGAAGCTTTTATGTCCGTCCCCTATTTGCCATTTATTGAGGATTGATGATACAATGATGTTTTGACAGACATGTTCTTCATACAGTTCGCTAACGGCTAATAAGATACAGTATTTGTATTTATTAGGGATCCCCATTAGCTGTTGCCAAGGCAGCAGCTACTCTTCCTGGGGTCCAAACACATTAAGGCACTTACATTACATATAAAACAAAGATAAAACATTACATATAAAACAAAGATAAAAAATTACATCATATAACATTACTACACCACTACATATCTACAATACAAAATGTATGATACAACAATATTACAATATACGTGTGCTGGCACTTGTATGCGTGTGTCTGTACCTTTGTGTGTGTCTCTTCACAGTCCAGGCTGTTCCATAAGGTGTATTGGTACCTGTTTTTTAAAATCTGATTCTACTGCTTGCAACAGTTACAGTGGGGCAAAAAAGTATTTAGTCAGCCACCAATTGTGCAAGTTCTCCTACTTAAAAAGATGAGAGAGGAATGTAATTTTCATCATAGGTACACTTCAACTATGACAGACAAAATGAAAAAAGAAATCCAGAAAATCACATTGTAGGATTTTTAATGAATTTATTACAGGCCTCTCATATTTTTAAGTGGGAGAACTTGCACATTTGGTGGCTGACTAAATACTTTTTTGCCCCACTGTACCTGATGTGGAATAGAGTTCCATGTAGTCATGGCTTTATGTAGTACTGTGCGCCTCCCATGGTCTGTTCTTGACTTGGAGATTGTGAAGAGACATCTGGTGGCATTTCTTGTGGGGTATGCATGGGTGTCCAAGATATGTCCTAGTAGTTTAAACAGACAGCTCGGTACATTCATGTTGTCAACACTTCTTCCAAGAGCAATTACTGATGAAGTCAATCTCTCCTCGATTTTCAGCCATGAGAGATTGACATGCATATCATTAATGTTAGCTCCCAGTGTGCTTTTAAAGGCCAGCCATGCTGCCCTGTTCTGAGCCAATTGTAATTTTCCTAAGTCCCTCTTTATGGCACCTGACAACACATCTGAACAGTAGTCCAGGTGCGACAAAACTAAGGCCTGTAGGACCTGCCTTGTTGATAGTGGTGTTAAGGTAGAGCAGCACTTTAGCCTTCTCCCCATCTTAGCTACTGTTGTATCAATATGTTTTGACCATGACAGTTTACAATCCAGGGTTACTCCAAGCAGTTTAGTCACCCCAACTTGCTCAATTTCCACATTATTCATTACAAGATTTAGTTGAGGTTTAGGGTTTAGTGAATGATTTGTCCCAAATACAATGCTTTTAGTTTTAGAAATATTTAGGACTAACTTATTCCTTGCCACCCATTCTGAAACGCACTGCTGCTCTTTGTTAAGTGCTGCAGTCATTTCAATCGATGTAGTAGCTGACGTGTATAGTGTTGAGTCATCCACATACATAGACACACTGGCTTTACATGTCATTAGTAAAGATTGAAAAAATTGCCAGTTATAATTGTAATGGTTTAGCAGATAATAAGAAAAGACAATCAGTATTTACCTGGCTAAAAGAGGAGGAATGTAATATCGATTGTTTACAGGAAACCCATTTAACAGTTTTAGGTGACGTTTTGTGGAAAAATAACTGGGGGGCGCGAAATATACTTCTCCCATGGGCAAAGAAATTCGAAAGGGGTGATGGTTTTAATTAACAATCATTTTGATCCAAATGTGCAAATTGTCCAAACAGATCCTCAAGGTAGATGGATTATTTGAAATATGTTATTGGACAATAAACAGATATGGCTTATTAACCTATATGGTCCAAATAATGATGATCCAAGCTTCATTGAAAATATATATAAGAATTTATCAACTCTACAAGCAACACTAGACTCTATTATTATGGTGGGAGATTTTAATACGGCCTTAAATACCTCTATGGACCGGAAAGAAAATCACACTACAAACTATCACCCCCAGGCACTTAAGGAAATCATGAATGTCATGGATATATTTGAATTAGTGGATATATGGAGACTTAAATACCCTGACCTAGTGAGATATACATGCCGGAGGCTTACTTTCTTATACCATTCTTTCTGGTACCAAAAGTTTTTAAAGTGTTGATAGGGGACAGAATGCGGTCGAATCATCACATATTGGCATATATATTACTCTTACAGAATTTCCACGTGGGCGAGGATATTGGAAATTTAATCAAAGCCTACTAGATGATAAATTGTTTAGAACTAGGACTGACTTTTTACATTTACATTTACATTTAAGTCATTTAGCAGACGCTCTTATCCAGCGACTTACAAATTGGTGCATTCACCTTATGACATCCAGTGGAACAACCACTTTACAATAGTGCATCTAAATATTTTAAGGGGGGGGGGGGGGGGTGAGGTGTCTCCGGAAGGTGGTGATTGACTCCGCTGTCCTGGCGTCGTGAGGGAGTTTGTTCCACCATTGGGGAGCCAGAGCAGCGAACAGTTTTGACTGGGCTGAGCGGGAACTGTACTTCCTCAGTGGTAGGGAGGCGAGCAGGCCAGAGGTGGATGAACGCAGTGCCCTTATTTGGGTGTAGGGCCTGATCAGAGCCTGGAGGTACTGAGGTGCCGTTCCCCTCACAGCTCCGTAGGCAAGCACCATGGTCTTGTAGCGGATGCGAGCTTCAACTGGAAGCCAGTGGAGAGAGCGGAGGAGCGGGGTGACGTGAGAGAACTTGGGAAGGTTGAACACTAGACGGGCTGCGGCGTTCTGGATGAGTTGTAGGGGTTTAATGGCACAGGCAGGGAGCACCGCCAACAGCGAGTTGCAGTAATCCAGACGGGAGATGACAAGTGCCTGGATTAGGACCTGTGCCGCTTCCTGTGTGAGGCAGGGTCGTACTCTGCGGATGTTGTAGAGCATGAACCTACAGGAACGGGCCACCACCTTGATGTTAGTTGAGAACGACAGGGTGTTGTCCAGGATCACGCCAAGGTTCTTAGCGCTCTGGGAGGAGGACACAATGGAGTTGTCAACCGTGATGGAGAGATCATGGAACTAGACATAACATAGGTACAGCAGATCCCCTTACTGTGTGGGACACTTTTTTATTATATTTAAAAAATGGGAGACCTCTTACACTTCAGTGTTTTGTTGCAAAAATCCTAGCAAAATGCTTGGCACATAGAATTAAGAAAGTATTGTCAAATATTATTCATCCTAATCAGACAGTTTTTTTACATGGACGACACATTGGAGATAATATAAAACAAGTACTGGAAACAATAGAACACTATGAAATATTGGGGACACCAGGCCTGGTTTTCAAAGCTGATTTTGAAAAGGCTTTTGATAAAGTACTACTGGAGTTGATATATAAATGCCTAGAACATTTCAATTTTGGGGAATCTCTTATAAAATGGGTTAAGTTTATGTATAGTAACCCTAGGTGTAAAATAGTAAATAATGGCTACATCTCAGAATGTTTTAAACTATCTAGAGGAGTGAAGCAAGGTTGTCCACTATCGGCATATCTATTTATTATTGGCATCGAAATGTTAGCTGCTAAGATTAGATCAAACAATAATATTAAGGGATTAGAAATCCGTGGCTTAAAAACTAAGGTGTCATTGTACGCTGATGATTCATGTTTTCTTTTAAAACCACAATTAGTTTCTCCATGGCCTCTTAGAAGATCTAGATACTTTTGCTATCCTCTCTGGATTAAAACCAAATTATGATAAATGTACAATATTACGTATTGGATCACTAAAAAATACACATTTTACATTACCATGTAGTTTACCAATTAAATGGTCTGACAGAGATGTGGACATATTCTGTATTTTTATTTTTTAAACAAGCCTTAGAAAGTTGGTTGCAATTTCAGTTTAATCCACCTGAAAGGACGGAACAAATAGTACAACAAATATTGTGGTTAAATTAAAATATACTTAATTGCAACAACAAAAAACTGTATTTATCGAAGAAAAAAAAAGTTTAATTTTAGTGAATGATTTCATAAATAGGACTGGTGGAGTTGTGTCACACATGCAGCTAACACAGACATATGGAAATGTCTGCTCTACCCAAAATTACAACCAATTAATTGCAGCATTACCATAAAAATGGAAGAGGCAAGTAGAAGGGGAAAGAATTAAGGAACTTGTATGTCGTCCCTGTATTAAAGAACATAAATGGTTAAAGAAAAGTGTGATAAATAAAAACATATACCAATTTCATTTAAGGACCAAAAAACTGACAGCTGTGCCATATAAATAGCAAAATAGAGATTTTCGATGTACCCATTCCATGGCACATGGTTTATGAATCGATACGCAAAACAACGCCAGATTCAAAACTTAAAATTTTTCAATTTAAAATACTATACAAATTTCTTGCAACTAATAGAATGTTGTATATATGGGGGATACAATCTTCACAGCTCTGTAGATTCTGCTGTGAGGAGGCAGAGTCATTAGATAATTTATTTTGGTACTGTCCATATGTAGCTCGTTTTTGGTCACAGGTCCAGGAATGGCTGAAGAATTGCAACATTTGCCTAGAACTAACGCTACAGATGTGAAAAGCCATAGTCAATCAATCAATAATATAATAATTATTTTAGCAAATTTTAAATTTTTTAATTTACAATCTGTAGAAGCTATGAGAATAGGAAGGCTCAATTATTTTGTGACGCATCACAGCACAGTTTAAAAATATATGGCAAATAGAAATCCGAAATGGATGATGTTGAGAGATAGATGGGAGGGGTTGAATGGAGCTGAAGGGTGGGACTAATAACAAGATAAACAATGTAAAGCATACGGGATCTGTAAAATCTATATATGTTCGGAACTTCTGTGAAATAGCATAGTTACAAATAGAAATCAAACTGGATGGACATCAGAAATAGATGAAGGACTAAGAACAAACGAGAGAACTATTGTAAAGCAGACTGTGTCTGTAAAATGTGTATAATACGTATACATTGAAGGTAAAAGCAGAAGTGTTTATTAGTTTACTCCAATTGGGGGATCGGCGGTAGGGTTTGCGGGGAATAATAATAAAGGTATATTCTTTTTAAGAAGTATGTACGTCTATATAGCTATGTGTATGTATATATGTGTATATGTATGCATGCGTGTATGGATATATATATTTACCAAAAAAATATGGGGGATTGGAAATGATGCAGACAATTACATTGGAAGCAACATTCTTTCCGCAATATTAAGCTGATCCACCCCTTTAAAAAAAGATTGAAAGATTCCTGATTCTACCTGGATTATGTTGGAGAGCTTTCCATTAAAGACCGACCTCTGTTCTGTTAGACAGGTAAATCTTTATCCACAATATAGCAGGGGGTGTAAAGCTATAACACATACGTTTTTCCAATAGCAGACTATGATTGATAATGTCAAAAGCAGCACTGAAGTCTAACAAAACAGCCCTCACAATATTTGTATCATCAATTTCTCTCAGCCAATCATCAGTCATTTGTGTAAATGCTGTGCTTGTTGAATGTCCTTTCTTATAAGCGTGCTGGAAGTCTGTTGTCAGCTTGTTTACTGTAAAATAGCATTGTATCAGGTCAAACACAATTTTTTCCAAAAGTTTACTAAGGGTTGGTAACAGGCTGATTGGTCAGCCATCACATTAGGGAACAACAAAGGGCACTTTCCTAAAATAATAATAATGATATAGTGCTAATTTTATTTGTATGAAGTGTTTCATACATTATCCTCAAAGTGCTACTATGCCCAGTTTGGCTATGGGAAGGAACACTTTTACTCATGATCATTCATTTCTATTCCAGAGCCCTACTAGAGATGTCGACTCCACGTTCCGAGCCCATATGGGACACCGGATCTCCCCACGTATGAGCACGGACTCGGCCGAACCACTGCTGAGGAACAGCGTTGATCCACCTGCGACAAAACTTCAAAGCGGGACATCGCCTGGGGGGGCGTCGGCGGTGTTAGCACCCAGTCCCACCTGGACAAAGTGTCAGGGTTCGTCGGATCTCCAATGCCCAGGATGCTTCACCACGTATGATGACGCACATACGGTGGAGTACCTCAATCACTGTGAGGAGTGTGCCAGACTATGAGCTCCGGCGTGAAGTTTCCTCTAGGTACAGATATAGGATCAGCTTCCGTTCCCCAAACAAAATCATAAAGTGGGGAAAATGCTAAACTGACCCAAGATCAGTGTCTAGGGGCAACTTTGCCCTACTCCCAAGCTATGAGTTACTACCCCGCCCACCCCACTGGGGTGTTAAGACAAATATCACTAACTGATGATAATTGACCACTGAAGAAAAAGCACTACATTCACCCTAAGAAGGGTTGGGACTGGGGAGCTTAGAAAACTGACTAGCTGTGTTCATTAGGCACTAAAATGGAAGAAAACGGACTGAAACAGGGAGGTACTACCTGGGCTTCAGACGCTATGTTCTTTGGTTGTTAAAGGACAGAATCTAATAGATTATCGATGCAGAGTTGGAGTGTCAGTACTAGCTTGGTGGTCGTAGTGGGAGAAATATTGGTATAACTTTATTTTACAGTACATAAAAGACCAGGTATTTACCAGGAAACTACATGGTAAAATGATAACACAGTAATGACTTTGAATTACCTGTTTATTTCTTTTGGATTCGTAACAACAAACACCACTGGCCACCATTTGAATGGGTTGAGCTCCTAGTAGGTACCTGATAAATACCAGTGGAAAAAGTAAGTGTGTAAAATAAAGTTTTTGTGAAATAGCTTTGGTTTGACAAGCCGAAGCGATTTCCAGTGCAAAGCCACTCATGTTTGACTACATGATCCATGTCAATTATCACATGATACTGCATGGGTGTGTTTCTGATTGCGTGGTCTGTAGAAAGTCTAGATGGAAAATTGGATGTTAATTGCAATATTTGAATGTCACAAACCTCAATTCAATATTCCGGCATCAAATTGTTAATCTGTTGCACTTTCCTAACCTGTTTACCAAAGTAATCGTTAATGTACAGATGCATTTATTGGATTTGAAATGCATAAGCTTCTTTCTGGTTTAAGATAATGTATGAACGTTGCCTTTCGTTACCATGGTGCTATTTGTTGTACTGTATATTTTGATGTTGTTGACATGTTTTGTGTAAGTAATCTATTTTCAATTTAACCTATATATATTCACCTATGTGCCTGGAAATATGTATTCACAGTATTATATACGATTGAATATTTATTTGCTATTAGTGGGGCTTTTTCAAATTGGCAAATCTTTACAGTGCTGGGTCAAAATGAACATCGCCATCATGTTTTGAGGTGTCGTCTGAATCCTGGCACACCAAAGCAGTATGTTTCCCACATCCTGGTAGGATAAGACAGTGTGGGAGACAAATTCTCCATAACATGGCACCTTAAAAAAAGTGCCATTTCAGATCTGACATTTGAAACTACATTAGTAGAAATTACCTCTGAACTGACAAGTTTTATTTTTCTAGAAGCCATTGATTTATAAACATGTGATTATCTGTATTAAACTGTTTAATGGAATGGATATTTTTGTAATAAAAAAACTGCTGTTTGACCAATCATGTGGAGTGTTTGTGATACAAACCAGGCAACATCTCAGCTTGAGGAACTGTTGCTGGATTTTTCTTTGTTTGGTGGATAACTTCTTGTCAAATTATAGTTTGGGGTGCAGAGTCAGGAGGAGTGAGGGTGTGAGACAGCGAGAGGCTCTAACCAAAGATTAACCATTGAAACTCAGGACCCAAAGTGTGTGTGTGCATGTGTCCGCACGTCTGTATCTGCATTCGTGTGTGTCTGTATGTGTGCTCGTATGTGCGCATTTGTGTGACTGTACGTTCCTTGTCTGACTGTGTGTATGTTTGTACACACTTTGGAAAACCCCTTCCCAGAGTAGCCTGAATGGGCACGCTGTCCTGTGTGTCAGTGCCACATTCCCAGCTGTCCTGTGTGGCTGAAGTGAACACAGCAAGGGGACTAGAGACCAGTGAGACAGAGGCTCTGGTTACATCCTGCTCCTAACTACTGATTTGGGATCAGTTGTCTTCAGACTAGTTCTCAATTAAGTAATTTTGAGCTAAACAACACAAGTCCAGGACCAGTTGTTACGGGTACAATATGGCCGCAGGGAACTGGACATTCCCTGTTATAAAGTCGCTATTTAAAGGGGTGGCAGATGAAGCACCAAACAAGGTCTTTGTGTGTGTGTGTATTGTCCATGTATTTCCGTGATAGAGACACTTAAAGTAGCAGATCACTGGATCATTAAGCTCCATTGTTTTTTACATTTTATTTAGTGGGTAGATCAGCTTTAATATTGCAAAGCTCCATTGTTATTGGAGTCCTAGTTTATATTGAAAAGAGAGAGAGTTCCATGTCACACTGTTCTGTGTTCTGGTATGATTAGAACACAATTTAAAAACCTACTCAATTATTTAGCAATTCAAAGAGGTATAGGTGTTACTTTGTTTTTGTACCTTTCTACATTTCTATTGATGATTTAGCCTAATGAATTATGGCTGATATTGATATAGTGTATTATGACTGCCTACGGAGGATTATAGTGTCACATACAGTTTATACAATATGTTATTTAAGTCTGTAATAGGTATTACTGTTGTAATATTGTACAATGACAGTTCAATAGAATTTTAAACTCTAAACTCTAAACTCTAAAAAGTGTCCATAACAGCCTTTAATAACTATGTCCTATATAGAGAGTACATACACAAGGTCACTCTTGCTATACAGATGCAGATGGGGCCCCACTTATAGGAACTGTGACCTACAAGAAAGGCCTCGCTAATTGTGTCAAGGGACTACAGCAGCTGAAAGAGATAGAAACTCCATTAGAAGTTTCAAAGTCCTCCAAAGAGCTAAGTCACAGACTGTGTTCCAAATGGCACTCTATTCCCTATATAGTGGACTATTCCCTCAAAAGTAATGCACTAAACAGGGAATAGGGTGTCATGTGAGACTCAGCCACAGACTCGAGATGACATAGCACGCCGCATGCTCACATACTCATATGCAGTCTGGGGAAGATGATTGTGGTTGGACCAGTTCCTATCATTCTCACACATTTGCATCTGTTCAGTAAAAAGAGGGTGATTCTATGAGAAGTTTAATTCAATAATTCAATTGGTTGTGTTTCAGATTGTAGCTTTGTACAGCAATCCTTATTTGACTGTTGCATAAGACCCACACACATAGTGTCACACACACGGCCCCCAAATAAGCTATGGTTGGGGTTGACAGGAATTCCCCACCCCCCCCACAAACACCTACACAACTGCATGGTTGGTCTATATGTGAACACACAGCCCACCTGCATGGAGTGGAAAAAATATGGTGTCACAAATCCCTTTAGCTGAACTCAGCGTCCTTTTAATAGAAACAATGGCTGACTACCTACATTTACAAATCCATGAATTTCAAGTCAGATGACGTGGCAAAACAGTTCCTGGCGCCACTAGGTTTCCATTAACCGGGTGTCTACGAGATCTGTCCAAGTCATGCATTTTTTCAGCAATGGGAAAACTTAGCCTGACACTTATCTAGACAGACTACAGAATGGATAAATGTGGCCTTTAATCTCATGTGTATCCAAAAATAATGGGAAATTCCCATAAAGGGAATTCCCAACACGTACTGTTTGTTATGCGCTCTGGTTCACTTGAAAGTGGAGCGTGGCAGCTCTATACTTGGGAGCTGTAGATCATTATTAGTTATAGGGGGGTGGAGGTGGTTGATATTATTGCCAATTTCTTTTGTTTGTTTATTTTATAAGAAAGGCCAGTTCATTGGCTTAGAGTGATTTTCCACTTGCTGGTACAAAACGCCATTGTAGAGTATAATAATGAACCCCCTCCCTACTGATTACAAGCTACAGGCAACCTTCAGGTCTGATCCCCTCTAATATCCCTATTGCCTCTCGCCCCTGTCATAATTAGAGCCCTGCACCGTGTACTAAAGACTCAATAGCACCATGATATTTTTTAACCCCAGCCATCACAGGCTAGGGATAGAGACCAAAGCAGAGGCCAAAGCCAAGGATTGTCAGGTTTCTTCAAAGTAATAGTGATGCAGATAGGGTTTTAAAAATGATTTTAGCTATATAAAAAATGTAGAATAAGAGTAATGTCATACATGTGGTCCAGTATGGCTCAGTTGTTAGAGCATGGCAATTGCACCGGGATTCTAGCATCGATTCCTGGGACCACCCATACGCAATGTATACATTTAAGTACCTTTATTTAACTAGGCAAGTCAGTTAAGAACAAATTCTTATTTTCAATGACGGCCTAGGAACAACTGCCTTGTTCAGGGGCGGAACGACAGATTTTTACCTTGTCAGCTTGGGGATTTGATCTTGCAACCTTTCATTTAGCAGTCCAATGCTCTAACCACTAGGCTACCTGCCACCCCATGACTGTAAGTTGCTTTGGATAAAAGTGTCTGTTAAATGGCATATATTATGTATCATACATGTTCATTTTCGTGAACTTTGGACACCGAGGGATTCCTGAAAAAGGAAATAAATAATACTTTCATCAATGTATTATTGTACAATTTACAGTAACTTAAATTATGTTTCACAAATACGAGAGCAAATGTTAATGTCCTTGTCTAGTTCAGGTAGTCTTTCTTGTATGCCCTCGCTTACTCAAAAGCAGGTGTCCGTTCTTACATCATTGGTGATTGATAGCAAACACACTGTACAGGAAGGCAGTCAGTCGGTCAGCTATTCATTACAGAAATAAACAATGACTAATTTCAGCTGTGCTGTCTCTTCAATCCATGTTTTTACTTCTCTCTGATGAAAATTTCCCACATTTCTTTCATCTGACAAATGTGTATGAATAGTGACTATTCATTGTGAAACCCATCTGTGATAAGAACAGTTGTGAACAAATATGAGGAAGCAAGCAATAAGGGAGAATGTCCTACTGTTAAGGTCATTGTTATTCAATTCCTCTTCCTCTCTTGAAATGTTTGATTAAGTCACTCCAACTTGTTTTATATTTTAGTCACTTAGCAGACTCTTATCCAGAGTGACTTACATTAGTGCATTAATCTTAATCTTAAACTAGGTGAGACAACAACATATGACAATCGTTGGAAGTACATTTACCCTCAACAAAGTAGTTTTCATCAATGTAGGAAAAGACAAGTGCTGTGGAATTTATTTAAGATACTCTTTAAAGAGGTATGTAGTTTTAAGAATTAAGTTTATGGGGGAAAATCTATATTTGATGAGTATGTAATGTTATGAGAACACTTGACTTACAATGCATTATAATGCGATTATAATGCAAAGTAAGACTGTCATAAACATGTATGGCCCATTAGTCATTTGAGGCAGTTTTTGCTACAAAGATTGACATAATATATTTTTTATTCTTATAATACATCAAAAAGGCTCATACATGCTTATAACAAGTTATAAAGCCTTATACCTGTCAGTTTTAAGTAGGTGTTAGTCTGCCTCACAGGAAGTCTGCCTCACAGGAAGTACATACTGGTTATTGTGTGACTGTGACCTCATTCCTGTGTGAACCCTTAGTGCAAATGTGCAGTACCTCATACAGTAAAACAGAGAGCTAATCTACCTAATAACTAGTTTGTCTAGCTATTCATATGGAAATGAGCTCAGATGATCAAGCGCTGTTGAACGAATCTCGCTTGGTGTCATGTGACATCGAGGGTGCTTGCTCAACCGCGCACTATGGCGCTTGGCAGGATGCTAAACAAAAAAACAAAGGAAGTTCAGAAGATGACAGAGAGCCTCAAAAAGGTCCCTTTTTGTAGGTGTCATTTGAAAGAGAAAATAAAATGAATGGGGGTTGCCATTGGGGGCTAAAAATCATGTGGTTTGTCATTTCAAGAGCACATCCTTCTGGGCCCCCTATGAATGTGCACTGCGTTCATTTTAGGTATGTTAACAAAGTATTCATACCCATTGAGGTATTCCACATTTTGATGTGTGACAGTCTTAATTCAAAATTGATTAAATTGTTTTTTCTCCCCCATCGACACACAATACCCCATAACGACAAGGTGAAAACATGTTTTTATAAATTTTCGTAAATTATTACACCCCTGAGTCAATACATGTTAGAATCACCTTTGGCAGCGATTACAGCTGTAAGTCTTTTTGGATAAGTCTAAGTGCTTTGCACACCTGGGTTGTACATTATTTACCCATTATTCTTTTCAAAATTCTTCAAGCTCTGTCGTTGCTAGATAACCATTGGTTGTTGATCATTGCGAGACAACCATTTTCAAGTCTTGCCATGGATTTTCAAGTAGATTTAAGTTAAAACTAACTCAGGAACATTCACTGTCTCCTTGGTAAACAACTCCAGCGTAGATGTGGCCTTGTTTTTTAGGTTATTGTCCTGATGAAAGGTGAATTTATCTCCCAGTGTCTGGTGGAAAGCAGGCTGAATTAGGTTCTCCTCTAGGATTTAACCTGTGCTTAGCACCATTCTGTTTATTTTTTATCCTGAAGAATTCCCCAGTCCTTAACAATTACAAGCATGCCCATAACATGATGCAGCCACAACTATGCTTGAAAATATGGAGTGGTACTCTGTAATGTGTTACTGGAATCACCACAAACACTGTATTAACAAAAAATGTATTGCCTTGCCATTTTTTGCAGTATTACTTTAGTGCCTTGTTGAAAACAGGATACATGTTTTGTAACGTGTTATTCTGTACAGGCTTCCTTTTTCCTCTGTCAATTCAGTTAGTATTGTAGAGTAACTACAATGTTGTTGATCCATCCAGTCTTCTATCACATCAAATAAACTCTAAATATTTTAAAGTCATCATTTGCTTCATGGTGAAATCCTTGAGCAATTAACACTTATTTTTTTTACTGCACAGAGTGAGTCCATGCAACTTAAGCACATTTTTTACTCCTGAACTTTAGACTTTCTATAAAAAAAAAAGAGGTTGAATACTTGACTCAAGATATTTCAGCTATTCATTTTTAATTAATTTGTAATAAATTTCAAAACTATTCCACTGTCATTATGGGATATTTTGTGTAGGCCAGTGACAATTTGTTTAAATTTAAATACATTTTAAATTCAGGATGAAATGTATAAAAAGTCAAGGGTGTGAATACTTTCTGAAGGCACGTTCACACACACATTACATTTAGAGTAAATATAATTTAATAAGTAGCTCAGTTGGTAGAGCATGGCGCTTGTAACGCCAGGGTAGTGGGTTCGATTCCCGGGACCACCCATACGTAGAATGTATGCACACATGACTGTAAGTCACTTTGGATAAAAGCATCTGCTAAATGGCATATATTATAAGAGGGACAGACACACTAACAGTGCCATACATTAGTTTGGTATGTGGGCATCTAGGACCTTCATTTCTATCAGACTACCACGTCATTCCACAAACACACATCAACCATTTACCCTCCAAGGGAAAACCGTCAATTTCATAACACCATCATCAACCACGTTTTCCCCAGAGTTCTGTAAGTATCGAAGAGCGACTTATGTTCTTCTAGAGGACAGAGGGTAAATAACTCACATTTCACCACTGTGTCATGATAGTCAAGTCAGCCCCTTACCTTTTCAGTCACTGCTACGAGAATATGGGGTCGCACAGGACTCAGTCATAGCTCCACTACCGATTGGTACAATCAGTGGTAGAGATCCAGGAAAGCACACGGTACTCCACATGACTCACTGTCCCGTAGCATAGTGTGGCTGCACACCCCAAATGGAGAAGCATCAGTGATGTCTTTAAATGCCAAACATTCCCTGAGAGCACAACCAGTAAATATGAATCACCTTGAGGAGGACGGTAATGGTGGACAGTTACTATCATCCTCTCGATACTGAGTGATTTTGCGACAGTATCTTCTTAGCCTACAGCTCTCTAGAATCTATTTTGGTGTATAATGTGCAGATGGACATGATTTACAATCTCCACCAGAGGAGGTCCATCTAGGTACGAAGGTGAGAATGGATCTCCCCTATACATTTGGGGAAAATGTTAAATAAAATAAATACTCCTAAATGAAACTATACTAAATATATACACACACCCCACACACACACACACACACACACACACACACACAGCATTAAAGATGCACCACCAAGTAAATAAGCACAGACAAGACACACATCCTGCCATACTACTGTATTCCATCTTTCAAAAAAGAAAGATAAGATTTTAATATTACTTAACAATATGTTAAAAGGTAGCCAGTTTGGCTTCAGTGTTAATACAATATACACTCTATAACAGATTGATAGTGTGCATTGTTCTTTTCTTCAATTTCATTCTGAAAGTATTGTGATACAAGCTGGATACAAGTCAAAAATAGAAAAGAAAAATAAGGGTACACTTTTACTTATCGGTTTTGTTAAATGGAACTGAAAAAAAAAAAAAGGTTGTCAAGTATTAAGCCAAGCTCCTGTCAGTGAAGTGAAGGTTGTTGGGGCAGGGGAGAGTGCGGCAGACCATGCCCATTCCCTTGTCAGTTAACTGAATGAGATGCCGTGCAAGGAATCGTGGGTAACAAGGGGATAGTAAGCCACAGTAACTGAATGAAAGGCTTTAGTTTAATTCATTAGATATATCTTTTTTTCTCCACATTTTTTGCATGTGTGTCTGATTTCAGAAAGCATACATAGTAAGCATCTTTTGACTATGAATCAGCCCAAAAAAGAAAAAAAAGAAAATGAAATTCAGAACATGGCTTTAAGTCAGGAGAAATGCCCCTCAGACTAAAAGCACACAAACAAGCAATAAAAAAACAAAACAAGTAGAAAGTAGCATTTAGTCATTTTTCTTGTCATTTAATTGAAAAAACAAAACAAAAAAACAATTCTCTCAAGAGTTCTGCTTGAGGATCAGACCAGAGGATGGGTTCATGGTAGAACCGCACAGCAACAAGGAACAAGGCAGCGTGGGTGGGCACAGCAGGGCTAGGTGATGACGGGGTCTGTGATAGCAGTTTGCATGGGGGAGGGGGTGGGGGGGTGCTGATTGCTTCCTGCCAGTCTCTTTTTCTTTGCCCTACGAGAGGTTCCATCAGTGGGCGGCGAACGTTGCTTTCTTCAAGCTAAAGTTGGACCAGTTGATGGACAGCCGTTGTCGGGTCTGCCTGGCGGAATCCAAGCAGAACCTGGGGGGGTGGGAGGGAGAACGATGGGGAGTTAAAGATCTACTCTAAGCAAAATTTTCCACTAGGGGCATTTGGAGGAGGGAAGTACGCTCAAGCTAACTACCAATTATCTCTCCTTCCTCCTGAAGTGTGCATTTGTTCACTTCCCTTCACTGATTTGAAAGGACTCCACCAATCTAATGCTTTTGTATTTATGGGAAGTGGTGAAAAAGTGCACACTTTCTCTCCACGCCCACAAGCATAAGCTTAGGAACACAAGTCATTTATTTTAATATTTTGGGGGGATTTAATGACAAATTGATTCACATAATAGACTATGCATAAACTCAGCAACAACAAAAAAAACATCCCCTTTTCAGGACCCTGTCTTTCAAGGATAATTCGTAAAAATCCTAAGAACTTCCCAGATCTTCATTGTAAAGGGTTTAAACACTCGTTCAATGAACCATAAACAATTAATGAACATGCACCTGTGGAACGGTCGTTAAGACACTAACCACTTATAGACGGTAGGCAATTAAGGTCACGGTTATGAAAACTTAGCACACTAAAAAGGCCTTTCTACTGACTCTGAAAAACACCAAAAGAAAGATGCCCAGGGCCCCTGCTCATCTGTGTGAACGGGCCTTAGGCATGCTGCAAGGAGGCATGAGGACTGCAGCTGTGGCCAGGGCAATAAATTGCAATGTCCGTACTGTGAGACGCCGAAGACAGCAATACAGGGAGACAAGTTGATGTGATGGTCGGATTCGTTTTTATAATCGAAGGAATGAGAGTTACACCGAGGCCTGTAATTCTGGAGCAGGATTGATATGGAGGTGGATGGTCCGTCATGGTCTGAGGCGGTGTGTCACAGCATCAGACTGAGCTTGTCGTCATAGCAGGCAATCTCAACGCTGTGCGTTACAGGGAAGACATCCTCCTCCCTCATGTGGTACCCTTCCTGCAGGCTCATCCTGACAGCATGACAATGCCACCAGCCATACTGCTCGTTCTGTGCTTGATTTCCTGCAAGACAGGAACGTCAGTGTTCTGCCATGGCCAGCGAATAGCCCGGATCTCAATCCCATTGAGCACGTCTGGGACCTGTTGGATTGGAGGGTGAGGGCTAGGGCCATTCCCCCCAGAAATGTGCAGGAACTTGCAGGTGCCTTGGTGGAAGAGTAGGGTAACATCTCACAGCAAGAACTGGCAAATCTGGTGCAGTCCACAAGGAGATGCACTGCAGTGCTTAATGCAGCTGGTAGCCACACCAGATACTGACTTAATTTTGATTTTGACCCCCCCTTTGTTCAAGGACACATTATTCCATTTCTGTTAGTCACGTCTGTGGAACTTGTTGAATCTTATGTTCATACAACTATTTACACATGTTAAGTTTGCTGAAAATAAACAGTTGACAGTGAGGACGTTTATTTTTTTTACTGAGTTTATAAACCATCCAGCTTCACTTCAAGCCAGATTCAATTTCAATACTTCGCAGCTAAGCTTTCGGACAGATCGTTTAAGCATTTTTATCTTTAAACAAAGCTTTATGGAGTCAATGCAAAGCAAGAGTCATTTGAGTGAATAGAATTAGGCCCATACCTTTTGAAATACTCCACCTCCCTCTCAGTCTCGTCCATGTCAGTACTGTCCAGATCAATGTCTTTGGGCAGGAAAACGTCATCTGCAATAAGAGAACACTCGGTCACAAAATGCCAAGTTAACAATTGTAAATGTATGTTTCACATTGTCCCAGTCTCAATATGTCTGGATTTTGTATGCTGCACTTCTGCAGCCCTGAAACTAACCATCCTACAGGGATAAATAAAACTGCACAACATAACCTGGCAGAGCATAGCATGCTGACCTATTGAGTTGTTCATCTTGTCAGCCTTCTTTTTCTTGTTCTTCTTGGACTTGGCCTTGGGCTGGGGGGATTCTGCGCTGAGGAGTTTGCCGTTCTGCTGGGGCTGCTCAGTCTGTGAGGCAGGGGGTGGGGAGGGCTCCTTCAAGGGTCCGCTCCTCTCCTCTTTCGCCTGGCTCGCCGACTGCTGATGGTGCTGCCTTTTCCCGTTGCTCCTCTCCTCCTTCCTGGGTCCCGATGCCAGAGGGGCGACCGGATCTTCTGCGGGAGGCCTGGGTCGGGTCACTTTGACATCTGGTGGTAGTTGTGGTGTACCGTTGGTGGTGGTCGACTCTGGCATTTTCTTGACCATCATTGTCTCACTGGCGGATTGCCCGATTGGCTGCTGCTGTTTTGGCTTGGCTTTGCCATTGGCCTCCGTCGGGTGGCGTGCGGCGGAGGAGCCGTTGAGAAGAAAGGGGGCTGGGGAGTTGGGGGCATTTTGGGTGAAAAGGGCCGGAGTAAGGGCTTTCTCCCTGCTGCTCTTTGGGCTGTGCTGTGAGGGGGGAGGCTGGGGCCGGGGCTGGGGTCGGTGCTCCACTCGGGGATCCTTGTGGCCAGGGAGGCGCATGAGGCTGTGCAGGAGCTGGCTCTTGCCATTGCGGAGGTTCTCAAGGACGTTCTGGGCCGTCTGTTTGAGGGGCTGGGGGTTGTTCTGAGGTACGGGGGTAGGGAGCGGGGTGGCGAGCTCCTTGGCCTTATCCTTTTTCTTCTTGGCGGCGCGGAGGTGCTGCAACTCTTGCAGCCGGAGGAGTTCCCGTTGAAGGGCCTCCTCCTCCTCCCGACGCCGCTGCTCCTGCTGCTCACGGACCTCCGCCTCCAGACGCACCTTCTCCTCCATCTGAGACACACACACACACAGTTCATATCCAGTTGGTCCTTTGCTTTATTTAATCACAAAAACGATGGCTTGAACCAACTCCCCTTTTCAACGAATTCCTTTGCACCCATGTTAAAATTAAACCTTGAAGGGTTAGTTCAGCCCAAAATCAAATACTAAAACATATCATGTGTGGATTATCAGCGCAACTATAGACCACTTTTGAGGTCAAAATGCCAGGGGTGAACTATTACTTTAAAGTGACACTTTAATCACAACACTGTCGTCTAAACAACAAGAGGTAACACTTGAAACACATTCAAAATGTTGTATAACTCTTTAAATCACTACCTTCTTCTGTTTGTGGCGGGCCCGCTTGGCGGCCTTGGAGCTGGAGGCAGGCTTGTTGTCGCTGGCGCTGTTGATGAACTGCAGCAGGTCCTCCACCAGCCGATGGTCCTCCACCCGCCGGGGGTCCTCCGCCCGCCGGGGGTCCTCCGCCCGCCGGGGGTCCTCCGCCCGCCGGGGGTCCTCCGCCCGCCGGGGGTCCTCCGCCCGCCGGGGGTCCTCCGCCCGCCGGGGGTCCTCCATACCGTCGGCAGCGCTGTCACGCTCCACCACGGCTGGCTGCTCCTCCCTCTTGGGCTGCTCCTCCTTCCGCTTGGTCAGACGGAGGCGCAGCTTCTCGCGCATTTCCGCGTAGTTGCGGCTGGTGGGCGCCGCCGGGGGCTAGGGGAGGAAACAAGGAAATAGTGTTAGATTATTCTGGTAGTTTCGAGTTGAATTGTGTTTGAATATCAGAGCCCTCAATACTATCTGAGGTGAGTTACTCCCATACAATGTAAAATGTGTCAGGGACCTAATCAAAAGTTCTATTGAAAGTGCCAGCACTCAAGACAGTGTCCAGCAGGCCATTCTAGTAAAGATTTACATACTGTATTCTACATAATGTCAGTCTATATCAGTAAACACTATTAAACTTCTGTTTCTGACTTTTCTGCAAGTTGATACATAGTAATATACTCATATTAGTACATGAGTATATGCGTATGTGTGCATGTCTCACCCCGCCGTGGCCAAAGAACTCGCAGTAGCAGCAGTCACAGTACTTCCCTTCCTTCTGGTTGGTGGAGGTGGAGGTGGAGGAGCTGTGCTCCGAGCAGCTGTCCTCGTCCTGGCTCTCCTCCCCGTCGTAGCCCTGGTGGTCGTACGCCCCGTTTCCCTCACAACGGTGGCCCTCACACTCGGGGTCACTAGACGGGGTCAAACGCCAAGGTCAAAATGTCAATGTCATGCCAATATGTAGTAGTTGAAGCCCCAGTATGTGAATTTCACCCACTAAATATCGGAACTTTCTGTTCTGTCAAATAAAGTACTTCCAATTGAATGCATTTGTTTTACCAGAAGGAACCGGCGGCAGTTAGCCTAGTGGTTAGATCATTGGACTAGTAACCGAAGGTTGCAAGTTCAAATCCCTGAGCTGACAAGGTACAAAATATGTCGTTCTGCCCCTGAACAGGCAGTTAACCCACTGTTCCTAGGCCATCATTGAAAATAAGAATTTGTTCGTAACTGACTTGCCTAGTAAAATAAAGGTAAAAAATTTTTTTAAAACCTAAGTTCTGACAAGTCGGATAAGACAAAGATCTATAGTAAACATATAACCAGCAACATTCACACACGACTGATAGAAATACTTACAAGGTATACGCAAGATAAATGTGGGGCACAATATATATCTACTTCATTAAAGAGCTGTGCTATACAAGATAAACATACTGTAAGTCACACAAATACATTTTTCACTTAAATGCCGTACTGATACCGATACAAAATGTTAGTAGTGCTCTTGGTTTTAAGAGGTAAAAGACCTGAGCCGGTTCCCCGATGGCATTACTGCATATTGGTTGTCCAGTGGATGTGTAAGATTAAATCATTATTTCTTTACCATTCTTATGTGTGCGCTCTTTGTAAATATAGGAGAGCCCTTTGCCTTCTCCCGACAATCTTACCACTGACCTGCACAACTCTCTAGGGTATTCTGACTTGCCCATGTGAGGGAGCCAAACCAGGCAACTACACTAAATGTTAAGACAGGCTCAATAAAACAATTTGTAAAAGGACAAACAGATTTACATCAGGCCTTCTAAGTTTACAAAGGGAGTACAGTCTGGATTGGTATTTAGATAACACCGTCCCAAAGTTCGCTCCTAAGTTCAGCTTGTTGTTAACTATTGTACTGATGGTGATTGACTTGGAGCTAGACGGCCGCTTCCGAAAGTCCATGATTAGGTCTTTGGATTTCAGCACCAGAGGTCAAACTTGTCCACTGTGGACTGAATCAGGTCATCAGAATCAGACGTGCCAAGATTAGCAGTGTCATCGGAGTATTTTATGTACTGTATGTTCTCTCAGGGCAGGTGCTCCTACAGTCCTCTGTATAGTGTAACCAGGACAGGAGAGATTATTGAGCCCTATGCTGCACTCACAGTTGAATCTCACCAACGGTGGTCTATTTGACAAAAAATGTAAAATTCACAGAATGAGTTTAGGACTTAGGTTCATATTCAAAAGTTTCTGACCCATTAGATATGGCTGTATAGTGCTAAAAACACTGGAAAAGGGCAGAAACACCATCCAGGCATAGGACTTAGCAAGGTGTAGTACAGTAGGATCACAAGAACATCGTCCACCCCATTGCTTATAGGCAAATTGAAGGGGGTTTGTATGTGGGAGAGAACCAAACACTCCAGATTTTTCATTATGACAGGCGTTAATGCCACAAGTTGGAAATTGCTGAGGACAGCAGAGCGGATCTTCTTGGGCACTGGGAGTACGATGGATGGTTTCCACAGGGCTGGTACTGTATGATCCCTCAGTGAGCGATTGAACAGCTCACAGAACACACCTGACAATTCCTTGTGGCAGGAATTCAGTTGCTGATGTTATCTGGGGCAGTTTTGTTTACTGACATTTGATTTAACTCCCTATCAACATATGCTTCCTCTATAACCAAATCAGCTTCCCTTGTGCTAAAGATAAAAATTCACACAACAGCTCCTCCTCCTCCGTACTGAAGTCCAGACTATCTAACCTAGAATAAAAAGTGTTCAGACTCTTGGAAAAATCTATGCAATGTTCTTTTGATTGGACATTGAGCTCAGTGTGGTTAGTTGGTAGTCCAGAGAGGGTTTTAGGCCCTTCCAAGTACCCCTCATCTTTCCATCCTGGAATAGTCCTTCACCCTTTTATTTGTAACCCTTTTTGCTTATTATATTGGTCTGTTCAGCTTCAGCTGAATATGCTTCGATTCCATCCCTATTACCAGAGGAAAATGCTTTTTATTTTCTAATTTAATGTTATTTCCAGGTTCCTTTGTAATGCAGGAAATATGATTTGAAAACACTTTTTGAAGAGACCACTGTATCCTCACAAAAATGTATATAATCAGACAAAGCCTCTAAAGTATCATCCAGTGTGACATTTCCTGAGAACAGTCCAAATCTGTACTGCCAAAGCAGTTTCGCAGCACTGTCCTGGATGTTTCATTCCACTGTTTGACTGATTTATAGACCATTCCCTCTTTGTAGTTTAGTTCGGTAGGCTGGTATGAGGTGGACTGCATTATGAGCCGCAGTGCTTAGAGGAGCCTTCTGAATAGACTGGTGTTTTACTACCCCATGTTGCACATGTAACATATTGCTGATAAGGAAGAGTCTTTTTGAGAGTACAGCTGTTGAAATCACCCAGTTTTACTGAAATCGGGGAGTCCGGGTGATTTTGACTATGCGCTGCACGCAAGAAGAGATAACATCTGCAGTGCAAGTAACATTGGCTGTGGGTAGTACATAGACAAGAATGATAAAGAACTGACCGAATTCACAGGGCAGGTACTTTGGTCTGAAGAAGAGGGATAGTAGCGCCACATCTGATGAGCAGTGCGATTCCAGAGTGGTACAATATACTACAATGCAAGCTAGATCTACTCAGGCTTTTATAAAGCTAGCCAACGTCAGTTAGCTTCACACTCCAGCTGAGACTTCATTCGTACTACGACAGTGGATATTGCTCGACTGCCTGCCGCTAACTCTATGAGGGATGTAGCACGTGGCGAACACCGAATTCGGGATTGAGACAATGCTGAAAAATCTCAAAAGCGATGGCCGATTTCAGTGCCACATTTTTATTTGTGCCCAAATCAAAATTCATTTAGAGTTTTCTTGCAAATTCAGAAGGCTATAGTGTGATATAGGCCATTAGAAGTGCGGTCTCTTTTAATCTGGCCCTCAAACCATCATGGTCACCTAATAATCCCCAGTTTACAATTGGCTCATTCATCCCCCTCCTCTCCCCTGTAACTAATCCCCAGGTCGTTGCTGTAAATGAGAACGTGTTCTCAGTCAATTTACCTGGTAAAATAACAGCTAAATAAAATAAAAAATATTACGTAGCTTTAATGTAGTCTCTGGTGTGCTGATCAATTTCAACAGCAGCCCCCACTGCTAAAAGAATTGTATTAGCCTAGGTCATACAAAGGTGTGTGAAGTTTCAAAGGCATTTTGACATTAATAAATGTATAATGTGCTAGGTATTCTAACATTACTATAGTTAACAAAATAATAAATACAATATTTACTCTGTCATCTTCAATTAAAGGGGATGATGACAATCTTTCAGAGAGGGAGGGATTATGATTTCATTGGTCCTCAAACCACAGCTCAGACGCTTCATTCAAGGTAAATGGAGTTAGCCTGACCCGGAGCAAGTTAGTTCTGAATGACATGTTGCCATAGAAATGCGCCTCTGCGCTTTTCCCATGTCTAGGTCATGCCTGTACGGTGCTCCGAATCCAGCAAAGCTCAGTTCTGAGTCAATGACATGTCATCTAACCATGTTTCAGTAAGACAGATCAGGTTGGCCTCTCAGTATGCCCATTGGAACTTAACGTTGGCATGTAGCTCATCCATTTTATGAAGTATAGAAGGGAGCGATGGGCTTCCAATGTTCTGGTTATGAGTAAGACCTAGCTGTGTAGAAGCCCACTCAAAGCATCAGTGGGTGGTTACAATTCAATGCTCTCCAATAGCCATGAAGCGGTAAGTAGGCAGAAGTTTTGCCTTATCAACTGATACAGGATCAGACTTTAATTAAATGGGCAATATTAGTCTTTGGGACTGGGGGGCAGTATTGAATAGCTTGGATAGTAAGGTGCCCAGAGTAAACTGCCTGCTACTCAGGCCCAAAAGCTAAAATATGCATATAATTAGAGATTTGGATAGAAAACACTGAAGTTTCTAAAACTGTTTGAATGATGTATGTCAGTATAACAGAACTCACATGGCAGGCAAAAACCTGAGAAAAAATCCAACCAGGAAGTGGGAAATCTGAGGTTTGTAGTTTTTCATGTCATTGCCTATTGAATATACAGTGTCTATGGGGTCAAGTTGCACTTCCTAAGGCGTCCACTAGATGCCAGCAGTCTTTAGAACCTTGTATCAGGCTTCTACTGTGAAGGGTGTGAGAATAAGAGCTGTTTGAGTCAGGTGTCTGGCAGAATGCCATGAGCTAAATCATGCGCTTGGCCATGAGAGTATACCTCCTTTTAATTTCTAAAGACAAAGGAATTGTCCGGTTGAAACATTGAAGATTTATGATAAAAACATCCTAAAGATTGACTCTATACATCGTTTGACATGTTTCTACGAACTGTAATATAACTTTGACATTCCATCTGAACTAAGCGATCGCACATTGAGCATTTGGATTACTGGGCTAAACGCGCGAACAAAAAGGAGGTATTTGGACATAAATGATGGACTAAAACAAACATTTATTGTGGAACTGGGATTCCTGGGAGTGCATTCCGATGAAGATCAAAGGCTAGTGATTCATTTAAAATCGCTATTTCTGACTTGTGAGCCCTCTCCTTGGCTGGAAAATGGCTGTATGGTTTTCTGTGACGAGGTGCTGACCTAACAATAGTTAAGTGTGCCGTAAAGCCTATTTGAAATCGGACACTGTGGCTGGATTTACAAGAAGTTTATAATACTTGTATGTTTTAGGAATTTTAATTATGGGATTTCTGTTGTTTTGAATTTGGCGCCCTGCAATTTCACTGGCTGTTGGCGAGGTGGGACGCATATCCCAGAGAAGTTAATGAAAAAAAAAAAAAAAGAAAGACTGACATGCCAATGCCTAACCACTGACACAGGCTAGGGTGTACTCTGCCCAGAGTAGGTGAAAACGCACTTTCGTGATGACATTTGCCTTCTTTACAGTTTACCAAGACAAATATGATTCTTCCTGTTCTGAATCGTTCTGTGGGTTTTTTCTCTAACATATTGTAATGAAACAGCAGGAAGCAGGTCGAGGGTTCTAGCCCGAAGGCCAGAGCGCTATCGACTGTGCCGCAAAAGCATGCTCGAGCGGCAGAGTCTATATCCACGCTTATAAACCCAGAGTCGTTACACGACTCCCTCCTTTCAAAGAGCGCATCCTCACGATAGCTTGCAACTCAACGTCTTATAGGAACGGGCTCACCGGCCAAGCACACTCATAGTCGTGGATGCAAGGTCCGATCCCACTTCCGACACCAATGTAATGAAACAGCAGGGAGCAGGTCTCGAACCCTCGACCTTCTAGCCCGAAGTCCAGCGCGCTATCAACTGTGCAGCAAAAGCACGCTGAGCGGCAGAGTCGATATCCAAGCTTATAAACCCAGGGTCATTACAATATCATTATATCCAAAACGTCAGATTTTGTAACCTAATAATTCCGATTTAAAAAGCACCGAGCTCTATTGACAGTAGCGTAGCTTTCTCGCTGAAACTTTTGAGGATTATACATTTTTTGGTCAGTCTTACAAGTCGTTTTCTGCAGGTCGCAAAAAGCTAAATTAGAATGACACGAGCTGAATTCAAATGTAAAAGGCTTTGAAAATAAAGCTTGCAGTATGCTCAGGCCTTGATATTTTATCAACACTCGAATGGTCAATGTTAGTATCAGGAGTAGGTTAATCTGATTTTAAGATTTGTGATAAAAGGAAACTTAAACAAGGGAATGACCTGCACACGCTGGGCGGGGCGCTAATGGCCCCGTCGGCTGGGGCAGCGGCAGGCGGCTCGGCTGGGGACAGGCACATGCCCTGGTGGTGGGCCTCCATGAAGCCCGGGGCTGGGGTGGCCGTCGTTAGGAAGGGCTGCGAGCCCATGCTGGGGTAGTGGTGCTGGGCGGTGCTGCCAGGCGCAGGTGGCAGGGCTGGGCCAGATGAGAGGGGAGGAAGGGAGGCCAGGCCTGTGGGGCTGTTCCTTGGGGCGATAGGGCCAGGTTGTTGCCTATGGTCCTCTTTACCTATATTGTGAAATACGTCACCTGGCAGAGACAGAAAAAAAAATGCATGCACATTCAGCAGCTGGTCAGTGAAGATCGGAGACAATTTACATGAAGTCATCTCAAATGCCCCAATGGAGGAAATACATTTACAATCTATCAACACTAAGTCACACCCATGTTTTTGGGTCATCGGGTATATTCTGCGTGTCTATTGTGTATTTGGAACATGTTAAATTACAATCAATACTGCAAACACTTTCCCTGTCTCAGGCAGCTGTCCTGTGACATCAGTACAGACCAAGGAGATGTCTATGAAAATAAGCTAATTCAGGCCATTGAAACACAGCCTTGGGGCTAGTGACTGCTAGCCGTAAGCACCCCCCCCCCCACACACACACTTTGTCACGTACAATGGGGCAAAAAGTATTTAGTCAGCCACCAATTGTGCAAGTTTTCCCACTTAAAAAGATGAGGCCTGTAATTTTCATCAGAGGTACACTTCAACTATGACAGACAAAATTAGAAAGAAAAATCCAGAAAATCACATTGTAGGGTTTTTAATTAATTTATTTGCAAATTATGGTGGAAAATAAGTATTTGGTCAATAACAAAGGTTTCTCAATACTTTGTTATATACCCTTTGTTGGCAATGACAGAGGTCAAACGTTTTCTGTAAGTCTTCACAAGGTTCACACACTGTTGCTGGTATTTTGGCCCATTCCTCCATGCAGATCTCCTTTAGAGCAGTGATGTTTTGGGGCTGTTGCTGGGCAACATGGACTTTCAACTCCCTCCAAATATTTTCTATGGGGTTGAGATCTGGAGACTGGCTAGGCTACTCCAGGACCTTGAAATGCTTCTTACGAAGCCACTCCTTCGTTGCCCGGGTGGTGTGTTTGGGATCATTGTCATGCTGAAAGACCCAGCCATGTTTCATCTTCCATGCCCTTGCTGATGGAAGGAGGTTTTCACTCAAAATCTCACGATACATGGCCCCATTCATTCTTTCCTTTACACGGATCAGTCGTCCTGGTCCCTTTGCAGAACAACAGCCCCAAAGCATGATGTTTCCACCCCCATGCTTCACAGTAGGTATGATGTTCTTTGGATGCAACACAGCATTCTTTGTCCTCCAAACATGACGAGTTGAGATTTTACCAAAAAGTTCTATTTTGGTTTCATCTGACCATATGACATTCTCCCAATCTTCTTCTGGATCATCCAAATTGCTCTCTAGCAAACTTCAGACGGGCCTGGACATGTACTGGCTTAAGCAGGTCGACACATCTGGCACTGCAGGATTTGAGTCCCTGGCGGCGTAGTGTGTTACTGACGGTAGGCTTTGTTACTTTGGTCCCAGCTCTCTGCAGGTCATTCACTAGGTCCCAACGTGTGGTTCTGGGATTTTTACTCACCGTTCTTGTGATCATTTTGACCCCACGGGGTGAGATCTTGCGTGGAGCCCTAGATCGAGGGAGATTATCAGTGGTCTTGTATGTCTTCCATTTCCTAATAATTGCTCCCACAGTTGATTTCTTCAAACCAAGCTGCTTACCTATTGTCACAAGTCTTCCCAGCCTGGTGCAGATCTACAATTTTGTTTCTGGTGTCCTTTTGACAGCTCTTTGGTCTTGGCCATAGTGGAGTGTGACTGTTTGAGGTTGTGGACAGGTGTCTTTTATGCTGATAACAAGTTCAAACAGGTGCCATTAATACAGGTAACGAGTGGAGGACAGAGGAGCCTCTTAAAGAAGAAGTTACAGGTCTGTGAGAGCCAGAAATCTTGCTTGTTTGTAGGTGACCAAATACTTATTTTCCACCATAATTTGCAAATAAATTCATAAAAAAATCCTACAATGTGATTTTCAGGATTTTGTTTCTCGTTTTGTCTGTTATAGTTAAAGTGTACATATGATGAAAATTACAGGCCTCTCTCATCTTTTTAAGTGGGAGAACATGCACAATTGGTGGCTGACTAAATACTTTTTTGCCCCACTGTATGTACAGATCCTTCAAGACATGGAGATGAAGCGACTTTAGACTATGCAGATATGGCTCTGCTCCAATACCCACACTAACATACTTCTTAAAGCTTCTGCATGCAAGAGTGTATGATGAAGACATTGTGATATTATTGTTTGTTTTGGACTGTTTGTTCGGGCACTATTATTTTTTTTGTTGAGGCAAAACGAAGTCGGTAGCCGAAGTCTACGCCCCTTCGTTGGTGATTGGTCAACAGTAGGTATTCTTCAAGCTTTGTTGTCCTTCTATAACATACCTTTTAATTGAAAAATGCTGCACCAAACATCTTAGTTAAATGTAAAATTGCACGACTAAGATCTTTGTCAAAAACGTCAAAATTAACAGACAGATTTCTTGAGTTCTCAGATGAATTCTGACTACAGCGACTCAAAATGGACAAACAGTACTACTGCTGCTTTTATGAAATATTTAAAGCGAAGATCTTTTAAGGGAGTACACAAGCACACTAGTTCGGTTATGAAGTATGCTGACGCCTTTAGAATTAACCAAACGTATGCATGTGGTGGTGTGTTAGTATGGATATTCGAGTGTAGCAGTGTGCCATCGGGCTAGCCCAAAGCTGCGCTCCTCCTCCTCTTCAGTTTTACCTAAGGAGTTGGGTCTTTTAGATGAAACTTGGATGTGATTATTACTTGACTGGACAGTGGTTGCCGTGCAGGAGACTGAGGCGGTGGAGGCAGAGGTGGACATCACCACTTTGTTGGCCTCCAGGAAGGCATCTTGGAAATTGTAGAGACACTTCTTCTTGGCGGTGTTCTTCCTCTCCCTGGGCAGGGGCTGTTGCTGCTCCGATGGCGAGGGGGGGAGGAGGTGAAGGGGGGTGGACTCGGACGAGGCGGTGTGGGCATGGTCCCCATAGCCCGAGGAGGGGAGGGGCACGCCTGGGTGGTGGGGTGATCCCAGCATGTCCCCTGGAGTTGAAGACAAACATTTTATTTGTATTTATTTCACCTTTATATAACCAGGCAAGTAAATTAAGAACAAATTCTTATTTACAAGGATGGCCTGGCAAAAAAACATTTGAAAAACAAGAGTTCGCCGCATGTGTAAGATCCTGTGTAAGTCTAAAGATTTTGACGGGCGAGAAAGAACATCGGACAAACAATAAGGATAGCTGTCACTGTACACAAAGTTCAAGAGTACATTGAATTCTATAGCACGAGGATGGAACAATTCTACTATAGTAGAATGAACACTGAACCTTGTCAGGACCCATCCTTGTGTAAACTACAGAGACCAAGTCAGAAGGAGGAGGAGCTGGGGGAAGGAGGCTGAAATGGGAGTGGAATGGGACTCTTACAACAAGATCAGGCATGTAGTTGCAGGCAATGGAGCTGGGAGCTGAAATAAAATAAGCCCCTCCTCCTTTAGCCTACATCAGGGATGGCAGAATCATCTTTCTCTTGGAGAACTACTTGGTATGCAGGCTTTTGCTCCACCCCCATTGTACCACACCTGATTTAGCTAATTAAGATTAATTAGTCAGTGTAAGCAGCTGGTTAGTAGAATCAGGTGGACTATATTAGGTTTTGTAGTGAAAGTCTGCAGTAGGGTAGCTAGCTCCGTGGTAAACTTCCTACACAGATCTAGGATCAGCTTCCCCCCCCCCCAATCTTAACTGTAACCATTAGTGCAGAAAATGCTAAACAGACCAAGTACCAGCGTCAAAGAGCGATTTAACCCTACACCAGCTCTCCAGGAGGATGGTTGGTCGTCCATGGGCTAGATGAAGAGGTATGTTCTCACCTGGCAGGGGCTCCTGCAGCAGCACTGATGGGTTCCAATTCTTCATCATGGCAGCGTCACAGATGTTCTCGAACTTGAGCGAGAGGCACTGCAGCGAGCTGTTCCAGTCGCCAGCGCCTCCGCCAAAGCAGTTCTGGTAGACGTGGTCCGGTAGGGAGGGACTGAAGGCCTGCTGCTTGGGCCCTGTGTGGCTCGATGTGGGGAGAGGCTAGGAACAGGATAGAATAGTTCCGTTTGATCTTACAATCTTGATGGTTGTACAGTTGTCTCATAAAACTGAAGGACCTCTGCGTTACTCTGGACCCTGACCTCTTCTGAAGAACATATCAAGAATATTTTAAAGAAGTGCAGCTTTTCTACAGCTTCTTAAAAATAATCAATAACTTTTTGTCCAAAAATTATGCAGAAAAGTTCATCCATGCTTTTGTCACTTCTAGATCAGACTACTGCAATGAATGCTCTACTCCCCGGCTACCCGGATAAAGAACTAAATAAACTTCAGTTAGTGCCAAACACGGCTGCTAGAATCTTGGCTAGAATCAATATTTGATCATATTACTCCAGTATTGGCTTCCCGTTAAGGCTAGGGCTGATTTCAAGGTTTTACTGCTAACCTACAAAGCATTACATGGGCTCCTACCGTACGCTAGTCACAAGACGCAGGCCTCCTTATTGTCCCTAGAATTTCTAAGCAAACAGCTGGAGGTAGGACTTTCTCCTATAGAGCTCCATTTTATGGAATGGTCTGCCTATCCATGTAAGGACACAGACTCGGTATCAATCTTTAAGTCTTTACTGAAGACTCATCTCTTCAGTAGGTCCTATTTTGTATTTATTGAACTGTTATTTAACTAGGCAAGTCAGTTAAGAACAAATTCTTATTTACTATGACTGAGTGTAGTCTGGCCAGGGGTGCAAAGGTGAACGGCAAGACACTGGAGTGACGAATCGCCCTTGCCGTTTCTGCTTGGTTGGCTCCCCGCTCTCCACTGGGATTCCACTCTGCCTCTGCCCAAATTACGCGGGCTGAGTCACTGGCTTACTAGTGCGCCACCATTACCGGCCCTACGATGGGTGCAGTATCTATGGTGCAATAGTCTGTGCCAGGGGGCTTGGTTCAGTCTATCCTATCTGGTGTATTTATCCTGTCTTATCTGTTGTTCTGTGTGCCTGATGACTCCAGCCGAGCTCCTCTCTTGGGTTCTGCCTATTGAGAGAGTTTTTCCTAGCCAAATAAATGTGATTGATTGATAGTCCAAGACTAAAAAGCATTTTCCATTGATCTTGCTTTTTAGTCCAGGAGTACGCTTAATCTGGGTTCGGGAAACTGGCCCTTGGTGCTTGGACCCTCAGCCCATATTAATCCTGTGTCTGTGAAAAAGCCAAACAGCCAAAGTAATGCCAATAAATGCAATAAGGACACAGAATCAACTATATTTGCTCGGACCCTTAGTCTCACAGAATATTTTCAATAGTGACAGCTTTTTACAACAACACTTGGCACAACCAAGCTGCAATCCCTCATAGTAGATATTAGAGGTCGACCGATTAATCGGAATGGCCGATTAATTAGGGCCAATTTCAAGTTTTCATAACAATCGGAAATCGGTATTTTTAGACACCGATTTGGCCGTTTTAAAAAATATTTTGAACACCATTATTTAGTCTTTATTTATCTAGGCAAGTCAGTTAAGAACACATTCTTATTTTCAATGATGGCATTGGAACGGTGGGTTAACTGCCTCGTTCAGGGCCAGAACGACAGATTTTTACCTTGTTAGCTCGGGGGATTCAATCTTGCAACCTTACACTTAACTAGTCCAACGCTCTAACCACCTGCCTCTCAATGCACTCCACAAGGAGACTGCCTGTTAAGCGAATGCAGTAAGCCAAGGTAAGTTGCTAGCTAGCATTAAACTTATCTTATAAAAAACATTCAATCATAATCACTAGTTAACTACACATGGTTGATGATATTACTAGTTAATCTAGCGTGTCCTGCGTTGCATATGAAGTGCGTATTGTTGCTCCAATGTGTACCTATAACCATAAACATCAATGCCTTTAAAATCAATACACGGAAGTATATACATGTATTTTTAAACCTGCATATTTAGCTAAAAGAAACCCAGGTTAGCAGGCAATATTAACCAGGTGAAATTGTGTTCATTGCACGCAGAGTCAGCGTATATGCAACAGTTTGGGCCACCCAATTTGCCAGAATTGTACGTAATTATGACATAACATTGAAGGTTGTGCAATGTAACAGGAATATTTGGATGCCACCCGTTAGATAAAATACGGAACGGTTCCGTATTTCACTGAAAGAATAAACGTCTTGTTTCCGACCATATTAATGACCTAAGGGTCGTATTTCTGTGTGTTTATCATGTAATATAACTAAGTCTATGATTTGATAGCGCAGTCTGACTGAGCAATGGTAGGCACCAGCAGGCTCATAAGCATTCATTCAAACAGCACTTGTGTGTTTGCCAGCAGCTGTTTGACTTCAAGCCTATCAACTCCCGAGATTAGGCTCGTGTAACGGATGTGAAATGGCTAGCTAGTTAGCGGGGTGCGTGCTAATAGCATTTCAAACGTCACTCGCTCTGAGACTTGAAGTGGTTGTTCCCCTTGCTCTGCATGGGTAACGCTGCTTCGAGGGTGGCTATTGTCGATGTGTTCCTGGTTTGAGCCCAGGTAGGGGCGAGGAGAGGGACGGAAGCTATACTGTTACACTGGCAATACTAAAGTGCCTATGAGAACATCCAATAGTTAAAGGTTAATGAAACACAAATGGTAGAGAGAGAAATAGTCCTATAATTCCTATAATAACTACAACCTAAAAACATCTTACCTGGGAATATTGAAGACTCATGTTAAAAGGAACCACCAGCTTTCATATGTTCTCATGTTCTGAGCAAGGAACTGAAACATTAGGTTTCTTACATGGCACATATTGAACTTCTTTCTTCAACACTTTGTTTTTGCATTATTTAAACCAAATTGAACAGGTTTCATGATTTATTTGAAGCTAAATTTATTTTTATTGATGTATTATATTAAGTTAAAATAAGTGTTCATTCAGTATTGTTGTACTCGTCATTATTACAAATATAGAAGAAATCGGCCGATCAATCGGCATCTGCTTTTTTTTGGTCCTCCAATAATCGGTATCGGCGTTGAAAAATCATAATCGGTCGACCTCTAGTAGATATGAGCTCATTTGATACCGTGCGACCTCGTGGCATATCCATGGAATTACAGTGAAACATCCAACCAAAAAAAAGGTATAACAGAGTTGAATCACTTCCTTGTGATGTTGTAAATCCCCTGAAGGGAATGTATCAATGGGCAAATTCGTTTTGCATGGCCCGGTGCCCCGTTTGGGTGGAGATTTCACTTAAGGACCAATGGAATAGTCTAAAATGAAAAAAAAAAACTCCACCCACCCGGGGCCATGCAAAACAAACTCCACCAATGAAAAGTTTCCAAGGTGAAAACACCCAAAATTACCAGTTAAGAGGGATGAGAGGTGTTACCACTCAAATCATATCCTTAAATCATGTAAATACCCATCACTTTTCTAGACAAAGTATAGCCAATACAGTGTCTAACTAGGGCTGTGACAATAATGGCATTTTTGGTAACAATTGTCATGCAAGTGACAACTGTTACTCAATTGTCGTTTTGTTGAATAATGTTTTGAGCTTATAATGCATCTTTGAAAATTTGCTACAACATACCTAATGAATATAACACAGCTTTGGTGACACCACTGTCTCAAAAACAAATGGTTTTGACTGATTGGAACTAAAATGAAAAATGATTACCAACTTTACCCAATTCATGTAAAAATTAAAAACTGCTATTTGGCAAACTACACATAGTTCAATCCCCCATTCTCCTAAAATGAATGTACTAATACGATGACGATTATCATTTTTTTGTTCATGGTCATTGTCCATAACTGATTATACAATAACCGTGCTAGCCATATCTGTAGGTGACTATGGCTGTATCCCAATACCCATAAATTACTTCCATTCGTTCTCCTCTCCCTCAAGACCATTGAAATGGTTTTCACCAATCAACACACTTACAGAGCAGTGGTAAGATCAGTAAGGGACACAAGTAAAGGAAGCCTTTCAGGACTATTGGTGCACAGCCTGTATCTGTTGAGCATTCAGGAGTTAATATAAGCTGCCCCTAACCACTGACACAAGGTGAGATTTCATTCACCCTGCCCCCTCGGACACCCAAGGTCAGTATTGGGAGTAGGGTAACATCTACCCTTAACCCTTGTTGGTGGTATTTGTGTGTGCACTCACCTTGCTGTGTGAAAGGGAGGGGCTGGGGTAGAGTGTTGGGTGCAGCAGGGGCCGGGGCAGGTGGGAGAGGTTATGCAGGGGCAGGTGGCCGTGGATGTGGGGGTAGAGGTGGAGGGCAGAGTGGTTGGGGGTCTGGTTGTTGCCCTCAGTGAAGAACTGATGGTGGTGGCCGGAGGGGGGCGTGTGGATCCGGTGGGGGGAGAGAGGGGGAGCTGGGCCCAGGGGGGGGAGGGAGGAGGACAGGTCCTGGTTGCACACGTGGCACTCACAGGCGTGCTGTTCCACCTGGAACGAGAGAGAAAGAAGATGGCTACCGTGAGTTTTACTTCATTTGCACCAGTGTGAACATTTTACGCTAGATGGCGACATACACAATCGGCTGTGTTCCCCATGCATTGGAATCTATTCAAATGGAATAGATTCTTTCTCTAGGTATTCCATATCTCGGTAGGTTAACCTGACTCCAATTCTACCTCGAGCCCTAGTTGTGTAGTGTGGTTGTACCTGTTGCTGTTGGTAGTAGGGCGGAGGGCTGTTGCTCTTCCCTGGGGAATGCTCCCTCCGCTGGCCCGGAGGCTCCCCGCAGCTCTCCTCGTCAGCCTCCTCCTCGTCGCCCTCCGACGAACTACTGCTGCTCCCTCCAGGAGACTGGAGGGGGAGAGAGAAATCAGAGTAAGAGGGGATAGTGAGGGGAATGGAAAGAGAGAGATGGGAGGAAGTGGCAGAGGATGAGAGAAAACAGGGAGAGAGGAGAGGGAGAGAGGAGAGTGAGGAGGATAGAGATGGGAGAGAGCAAGGAAGCAGGAATAACTAAGAGTCAAATAACATTTCCTCAATCAAATCTGTCCCAGTCCAGGAACTTGGACAGAGAAATTGAGCAGCGAAATGTGTTAAACTTGCATCAAGGGCACCATCACTCACGGTGTATGGTAAAGTTTCCCCAGATGCTGATCTTGGGCCAGTTTTGCATTTCCCCCACTAATGGTTAAGGTCAGGATTGGGGGAGGGGAAGAAGATCCTAGATCTGTACCTAGGGTAAACTACACCCCGGAGCAGTCAACCACCCACACACCTCAACTTTGAGCGCCATGTTCTCTCCGCCACCATTGAGCTCGCTGTGCAGGCCGTTCATGCCGGCCACCACCCCTGGGTCCTCATAGCTGCCCATGGGGTAGATGTCCGCAAACTTGCCCAACAGTGGAGGCACTTCATCGTCGTCACTACCATTGCGAGGAGGAGGAAGGAGAGATAGGGAAAGGGGAAAGAGAAAATAATGAAGGTGAATATCAAAACAGGAGTGGCCCTGTTAACATGATAAAATGATTATAGGAAATGACATTACATGATTGGAGAGCACATACCCGATAACAAGGAGTTATAACTACATATACCACAAGAGTAACCATAACCACAATAAATACATTATAACAACATCAAGTAGATATTGGGATAAATCCTGCTGGTAGCATGAACTAGAGCTGGGCAATCTGGACCAAAAAAATCCACATCACGATAAATTGGATGAATAATCACAATAATGATAATTGAACAATAACTTTATAACAAAGTGCAACAGTTATTTTTTGTAATATTACCCTTAAAACTCCTACTTTGAATATTGTAGCTATCAAATTGTCCCATTAACTACCCGTAGTAGCAAACTTATTTCATACTTCACATTTAATTTCTTTGGGGTAGGGGGCAGTATTGGGTAGCTTGGATGAAAAAAGTGCCCAAATTAAGCTGCGTGCTACTCAGCTGTAAAAGCTAGAATATGCATATAATTAGTATATTTGGATAGAAAACACTGAAGTTTCTAAAACCGTTTGAATGATGTCTGTGAGTATAACAGAACTCATATGGCAGGCAAAAACCGGAGAAAAAATCCAACCGAAAAGTGTTTTTTCAACTCAGCCCTCATTGAATATACAGTGGGATATTAGTTATGTTTCACTTCCTACAGCTTCCACTAGATGTCAACAGTATTTAGAACATGTTTTGAGTATTCTACTCTAAAGGAGGGGCTCATAAGAGATCTTTGAGTGAGTGGTCTGCAGAGTGCCACAGCCTCGGTCATGTGAAAGGTAGCTACGTTCCATTTCATTTGTACAGACAAAGGAATTGTCCGGTTGGAACATTACGTTTTATTCCATACTTAGGTTGGCATGTTTCTACAGGTTGTAACGGAACTTTTTGAACTTTTCGTCTGACGTTCGGCGCGACCTGAACGAGCTTTTGGATTTGTTTACCAAACGCCCTAACAAAATAAGCCATTCTGCTTTCTGTGACTCTTCTCTTTGGCTGGAAAAATGGCTGTGTTTTTGTGGCTTGGTGGTGACCTAACATAATCGTTTGTGGTGCTTTCGCTGTAAATCCTTTTTGAAATCAGACACTGTGGCTGGATTAACAAGAATTTTATCTTTAAAATGGTGTAAAATACTTGTATGCTTGAGGAATTTTAATAAAGAGATTTTTGTTGTTTTGAACTTGGCACCCTGCACTTTCACTGGTTGTTGCGGGGTCCAGTCCTAGACAGGTTAAGGGCTCCTGAGTGGCGCAGTGGTCTAAGGCACTGCATCTTAGTGCAAGAGGCGTCACTGCAGTCCCAGGTTCGAATCCAGGATGCATCACATCCGGCTGCGATTGGCCCAGCGTCGTCCGGGTTTGGCCAGGATAGGCCATCATTGTAAATAAGAATTTGTTCTGAAATGACTTGCCTAGTTAAATAAAGGTTAAATAATTCTCTAGAGAAAGTCAGTTGTCCAACTGAATATATTCAACTGAAATGAGTCTTCCGCATTTAACCCAATCCCTCTGAATCGGAGAGGTGTGGGGGGTTGCCTTAAATCGACATCTACGTCTTTGGCACCTGGAGATCAGTGGGTTAACTGCCTTGCTCAGGGGCAGAACAGATTTTTACCTTGTCAGCTCAGGGATTCGATCCAGAAACCTTCCGGTTGACCCAATGCTCTAACCTTAGGCTACTTGCCTCGCCTAGTAGGGCCCTATACGTTATTTATCGTAATGAACGATATCAGCATAATGTCCACGATAAGTATTGATAATTTTCGGTTGATCATCCCAGCACAAGCATGAACTCACAAGCCTGTTCTTTGTTCATTTTAGTAATGTGCATCTTTGATAGTTATACAAATATATATATATATTTTTTTACATTATTGTAATGTATTGCTTTTATTGTATGGTTTTTTTCTGTGATATTTTATTGCTTTACATGATACACTAAGGTCTTGTTTTGAAAATAAATTTGCTATAATCTGCTGAATAAATAAATACATATTTTTACAACAAAGAACACGCCACCCCTGGTGGACTTACAAGGTGGTGGTGACCCCTTCTGTCAGGATGAGGCGTGAGTGCTGCTGTATGGTGATGGGCGAGCTGGAGGCCGAAGCGGAGGCTGAGCTGCCCCCGGAGGAGAGACTGGGGGGGTGCACCTCGGCCAGGTAGTCCCGGTGCTGTGGGGGCTCCGTGGCCTGAAGCGGCAGCTTGATGTGGAGATCCTCAGCAATGGGCGAGTCCATGATGCCGCACGTCAGGATGTGGGAGAGGCTGCAGTCGTCGCAGGTGCATCTGGGAGAGGAGCAATGGTTGTTAATTAAAAGGTGGTTTCACAAAGTTTGGGTCGCAGGTGGCCAGTGGTGGTGTTCCAGGTCATTGTTTTTGTGGTTAATATATTATATTGATGTGGTTCATGAGATGCTAAACACTTTTATACCCCATTTCCTTTCAGGTCACTGAATAACACTGGGTACTGGTTGAAACATTGGTTTGTTTTACTTTGGGTTAATAAATGATGATTAAAAACATACTCGCACACAAGTTTGAATGGCTCATTGGACTTGTCATACAAAACCCACATAGGTAAAAAAAAAGAAATATATATTCAAATAAAATGATTTTACTTTACACGCTACAAAGAAACAAATGCACCATCTGTAAATCGCAAGCAAAATGAATCCTCTAAACTCACCGTCTTCGATAATTGCAATTTGGACAGTCTGGAATGCTGAGACGAGAGGAGAGCATTCTCATCGTGTCTGTAAAGTTACTGTCACCAGCTAAAGACTTCTTACTGCTGGTTAACTACAAAGAGAAAAATAATACAATTCACGTACAGCAGATTTAAAAATGTACACGGTCAAAATCTGTCCGACCAGTTTCTATAGACTTTTTGTTCATCATACCTGTTCTTCTATAAACCTCCTCTGCTTAAAGAACTCCCAGTCTTCCTTCAGCATCCGTTGTTTTGTTTTCAAAGTCTGGAAATGGGTAGACATTAATTATGCGCTTTGACAGATGAAGGTCGAAAAGTGTCGGCTTTTTAATAAATTAGAGCACCTATTCACCTTTTCTCTGTTGGACTATATAAATAATATGACATACATAAAATGGGTAAGGATTAGGGAATGAAAAGATAGCCAATGCTGATACCTAACCAATGCTGATACCTAGAGTAACTGTCTTATTACTTGAAATTGAGTTGCGTGATAAACCACTTACATTTTTGCTAATTAAAGACTTATGTGGTTCTGTCCGTTGATTTGTGAGATTCTGGCCCTCCACCTTAAAAAGCAGCTGCCAGAAAAAGAAAACTAGTTGTTAAGCATCAGAAAAAAACAAAAGAAAACCATTCAAAGGAGACATATTTGTTAAAAACCTTCAGGACATCACAATATGTAAATTACACTTAAGTTCCATTGTCACACACAAGGAACTGCCCGTGGAAAGTAGCAGAGAAAGGCATATTGTGTGTGTATTTGATGTGTTTCTCTCGGTCTGTGTGTGTGTACCTGTTCGTCGACGTAGTCGTCAATCCTCTTCTCACACTCCTGCCACTCGGCCGCCACGGCAGCCATCTCCTGCTCCAGCTGCTGGTAGCTCTCCAGCAGGGTCCTGTACATGTCCTCGTTGTACGAGTCGAGGGAGGCCGTGCCGTGCCTAATCAGAAATTGCATAATTTTTTAAAAGAAAACATTGGAAACACACAGCTAGGCCAGTTTATCATACCAATGGCCTATTTAGGTTTGAGGATAGACCAGGTTTAATGATGTTGCTATACTAAGACGAACAAAACAGGGATTATATAGGGAGACTATAATAAATGTAAAAAAATTAAGAATTCTCACGGAAGAATACACTTTAATAACGCCTCTTAATGGCTGTTTTGTCATTCGACTCAGTCTTACCTCAGCTGTGCAACCAGTGCAGGTAAACTGCTGTGCAGGATGGGCTCAGAGAACACCAGGTTCTCAAAAAGGTGCTTGTTGTGCAGCTCCCATGTCACCTGGAACTTTTGTAAGTGTTCGTTCTCCTGTGGAAGCCAGACAAGAAAAGAATAAGGAAACCAAGTTAATGCGGCCTGGCGGTAATGCCGCAGCCTCAGGCACACGTCTACTGTGTTCGCATAGGGTCGTATCCGGCCGTTTGACACAACCTCCCTGTCCATTATCATCCTCTTTCACTATCTGTTAATTTACTTTTAAATTTTTTTAATAAAATAATATTTCGGAAAAGTCTTTAATATACAGTGCGGTCCAGAATTATTGACACCCTTGATAAAGATAAACAAAAATGACTGTATAAAATAATTCAAATACTGTGCTATATTGTATGCTCAAGCACATATCAAAATCCACAAAGAAATGCTTAATTGGTCACAAAATCTACATTTTGCAATGACCATCTCAGCTCAGTGCCGATATCCTCAAAAGGTGAAGTATTGAAATATATATTTTGACCCCTACCTTTGAGAGAAAAATGATATTACTTGGTAAACAAAATTGCTTTCTCTGAGCAATTCTATTAGTATAAAATAATTTACCAAATCTCTTTGAGCATAAAATATAGATAACTATTTAAATCATCTTTATCAAGGGTGTCAATAATCCGGACCTCACTGTGTCTGTGTGTCTGTGTGTCTGTATAACTTAACAGGAGCGACACCATTGTCAGGTGGCTAAATGGCTGCTACCCCATATTCCAGAACCACAGCAGTGGCAGCTGTCTTGGCTGATGACTATTGTCCCTAATCTAAGGTGACAACTTTCAGACAAACATCTGTGCTGCTTCCGAAAAGTATGAGTCATTCTGTGACACCGTCTTTGGCTTGTCCCGGAGTTCTGTGGAGATTCTAAAGCCCATGTTAATCCTGTGCGAGTTACTGAGGCAACGTTACTCATTAGCCTTCACGTACTGGGGGCATGTCTAGTATAACTTACGTTGTTGCCAAGATTCAGGCTAAAGAGACACTGAGCAGAACCAAGCATTGTCCCTCTGTGCTAGTCCGATGCTAACAAAATGGCTAACACAAAGGCAACCGTAAAAGGTAACCAGGACGTGTGCTCCGGGCATGTGCTGACAAACTGGCAGGTGTCTTCAGACATTTTCAACATGTCCCTGATTGAGTCTGTAATACCAACATGTTTCAAGACCACCATAGTCCCTGTGCCCAAGAACACAAAGGCAACCTGCCTAAACGACTACAGACCCGTAGCACTCACGTCCGTAGCCATGAAGTGCTTTGAAAGGCTGGTAATGGCTCACATCAACAACATTATCAAATAAACCCTAGACCACTGACGTGGAGCAGGTTGAGAGCTTTAAGTTCCAACAAACTAGAACGGTCCAAACACACCAAGACAGTCGTGAAGAGGGCACGACAAAGCCTATTCCCCCTCAGGAAACTAAGAAGATTTGGCATGGGTCCTGAGATATTCAAAAGGTTCTACAGCTGCAACATCGAGAGCATCCTAACTGGTTGCATCCCTGCCTGGTACGGCAATTGCTCGGCCTCCGACCGCAAGGCACATCAGTGGGTAGTGCGCACGGCCCAGTACATCACTGGGGCTAAACTGCCTGCCATCCAGGACCTCTACAACAGGTGGTGTCAGAGGAAGACCCTAAAAATACCGGAGTGCCAAGTCTAGGACAAAAAGACTTCCACAGTTTTTACCCCCAAGCCATAAGACTCCTGAACAGGTAATCAAATGGCTACCCGGACCTGAATTGTGTGTGCCCCCCCCCCCCCCCAACCCCTCTTTTACGCTACTGCTACTCTTCTGTTTATTATATATGCATAGTCACTTTAACCATATCTCCATACTACCTCAATCAGCCTCACTGACTAACCAGTGTCTGTAGGAGTTACTACTTTTTATAGCCTCGCTACTGTATATAGCCTCGCTTCTGTTTTTCACTGTCTTTTTACTTCTTTACTTACGTATTGTTCACCTAACACCTTTTTTGCACTATTGGTTAGAGCCTGTAAGTAAGCAATTCACTGTAACCTGTATAACTTGTATTCGGCACACGTGTCAAATAAACATAAAGGCTAACGCACAAGCTAACACTAAGGCTAACACTAAGGAAAACACTGAAAGTTACTGAAAAAAATGTTTAAAAGTCCACTGGTCTAAGACTATGCCATTGCTAATGCTAACGTGATGCTATTGCTAACAGCGGAAGACTCACCAGGGTGAGGAGGAAGCTGCTGATGGTGCGCGCAGCCTGGCAGAGGGCGCTGTACTCCTCCAGGAGCAGCGAGATGAACTGGTGGGCCTGCGGGGGGCCCTGGGCGGCGGCTGCCGCAGCCTTAGAGCCGGTCGACAGGTGCTTGAGCAGGCGCACCTTCATTTCTAGGACGTACTCGCGGGCCTGCTGCTCCAGCCTCTGGTAGAGCTGATACGGGTCCTTCTCACACAACCTGAACAGGAGGTGAGAAAGATGGATATCATAAGACCCAGCGTACAATATGCGAATACTTGTAGTGATTATCTACGGTGGTCAGACCTGGGTCAAAAGAATCTCCAACACTTTCAAATGACTTGAGTTTGATTTAGTTTTCCTGGAATGACGTAACAAATGACCTAGTAGTAGCAGAGGAAGGTTTAGCCTCTGAAATGACTTAACATTTTCTGATGGTAATCTCTTATCTGGCTAAATTTAATAAGGGCAAGTGAGGTAACCACTCCTCAATGATTACTCTGGTACTCTTGTCAGATAACTGATCACCTTGAAGATGGAAGTGAAAAGATGGAAGTGAAAAGAGGATGGTAGGGATGGGAGCGAGCATGGAGGGCAAAAGGAAAGAAAGGAATGAGGCAGGAAGCAGCGAGAGATGGAGGGTACAAATGAGAGAGTGTAAAGGAAAGTATGAGGGAAGGAAAGATGGAAGGAATAGAAAGAGGGGAGAAAGGAAGAAGGCAGACTGAGGGAAAGAGGGTGGAAGACATGCTGCCTTTTCTCTAGCTGAGTCTCCTTACCTGTCCACCAGCTCCTTCATGCCCTCCTTGTCACGGTCCAGGGGATGGTCGTGGTCGTCGGCCAGCGGCGTGCCTGTCTGGCGGTAGATGCACCGCACTAGGTAGCGTACCTCTGACCAGTGGTTCTGCAGCAGCTGGGACTCGCGCTCTGACTCGGCCGAAATCTCCCTGGAGGGGGTGAAGGTCAAAGAGGTAATTGTGATGAGGACACTGGGTGCTCTTAGACAAGGGACCCAGGGTCATGTTCATTAGGGCAACCAACAGTTAAACATTTAGCAACAGAAAACAAAAATGAGCGTTTCCTACTTCATTTACTATATGAATACCCATATAGTAGAAGTATTAGTGATTCTGTGCATCCATGTTCCTCTTTTAAAGGGCTGATATCCAGTCCCTCCAGGATTCCACTATTCTGTGATTGTATATTTCAACACAAAAAAATCAACGAATCCACTCATTTATGCGTGAGCTCGCAATTTTGACCAATCTCCGCACAAGTGTCCAATCAAAAGAGGGTTTGCACCTAGGATCACTGTTACCATGAAAAACAGCCCAATCAAACAACAAACTTTCCCCCCCGTAAGCCGATGGTTGATTACTGACAGATAATGACTGACAGGCAGAACAATGAACAGGAAACCATCTCATTTACCAACAAAAATCATAGTTAAAGGCCGTGCAAAACTATTTCCAAATGTTTTACATGAAAGTGGGGGCAAATAGTTTTGCACTCTGTGCAGCGTTGTGCTGGAACACCAGAGCCAGCGAAGCATGTGAAAAGAAGGTCTGAACCACAGCATGTGAGCAAAGCTGAGCGATTTCCTACCGCTCATCTAAAAAGCTCAACAAAATTCACTCTATTCTTCAAAATCACAATTTTACCAACTATTTTTGTGACTACCTGGACCAAGCATTAAAACAAAACCATGTGGATTTGAATGAAAACTATTTTCATAAACATGAAGATTCATGTGAGACGCAAGCATCATTTCAAATATGTTACATGTCATATTAAACAGCATAGAAACACGCCAGACAGGGAGCCTAAGAAAGAACGAAAATTAATTATTTAGGCTACGTTATCCCAATTATATCAAGCCTATCAAGAAATATATAGTGAAGCATTTGTGAGTGCAACACAGTAGTCTGGTAGGGACATAAAGCCCTCATTTAAACACTCCGTTGTATCAAATCATTAGTTTATATTTATTATTCATATACATTTGAAGATTACATACACTTAGGTTGGAGTCATTAAAACTCATTTTTCAACCACCAAACATTTCTTGTTAACCTCTCTGAGCACGGAACCCGGTAGCGGGCTGAGATTCCACAACATACGGTGATCGCTACATAAATAGTCATATTAAACATTCATGAAAATAAAAGTGTCTCACATGTATCGAAAGACTATAATCTTGCTAATCCAACTGCATTGTCAGATTTGAAAAAGGATTTACTGCGAAAGAATACGATGTGATTATCTGAGGATAGAGCTCCATAAATAGAAAACATTTTTAAAACACTTTTAAAACACTTTCAACCAGCACAAGCATAACAAAATCACATACGGCATTAAAATAAATTGTTTACCTTTGACGATCTTCATCTGTTTGCAATCCCAATGCTCATTGTTACACAATGAATGATCTTATGTTTGATAAAAATCAGTTTTTATAGCCTAACACGAAACATTTTGTGAACCGCTTGTGTCGTGAATTTCGTCTCATTCCATTTTCGACGACACATTCCAGGTAACTAACCCACACAAAACATTACTTTTCCAGTCATGTTTGGTTTCATTGCAATCAACTGGTTTGTTTGTAACACAACCAAACCTGATGGGCCATTTCGCGGGACGTACTAACTGAAAGAAACCGATTTGAAGACAACAAGTAATGACATCACTGTGCACCAATGAAATGACTACTGTTTCATTTATTGACTGTATTTTAAACCAATGACCACTGATCGTCTTGAAATCTAGCTGGATAGATAGCCAATGAGCTGAGGTAAACGGCAATATGCAATGGTTGTGTGTTGGAAGACCAACCCATGTCGTAAACTCCAGGTAAAGAGAGTCACTCGCTACTGAAGTTTTATTCTGGAATGAGCTACGCATTTTACGCACAGCGTTGTTTTGGTAAACGCGCAGATTCAGCTGTTATATATATCAATATATATATATATATATATATATCAATCAGTATGGCGACTATGTCAGGGAAAGCTAAATCCAAGTCTAGATATACAGATGTGCACACAATTTTAGAAGAAATTGATCAGAAAAGTGAGACAGAGATTGTTGTAGGACGATTAATTTAGCGATTCCCAAGTGGAGGAATATTTTTTGAACGGAGAGGACACCTTGTAGCCACTGTGTATAATCTATAACGGTGCCTGCAGAAGAGGAAAAATGTCACCGTTTTGGACTGGTAAGTTCTTCTCATGATAATGCCCTTGTTTGAAATTAATAATTTAAAATATTATTTGTGATTTGTTTTAAATTTTAGAAGCAATATATCAACATGTAATGTAATGAAATGTCATGAAATGATGTAAGGAAAAGTGATGAAATGTGTCTGCCGCCCCACCCCAACCCACATGAAATAGCCTATTTGAGGCTGTTGAGGGGAGGCAGGCCCAAAACAATGGCCAAAGTGAAATGGAGACACTAGATACAACTGGTCTTTTGTAATTTAATAAAGACAGTAGATCTAGCTGGTCTGTCATAATATAAAAGAGACAGTAGATCTTGCAGGTCTATAATAATATATTCAACCTTATGTTCCCTGTACTCATATATATTTGTTTATTATACCTCAGCAGCACAATATTGTATTTATGCTGCAGTGGTTTAAGTGTCGGGGGGCTAGGGTCAGTTTGTTATATTTGGAGTACTTCTTCTGTCTTATCCGGTGTCCTGTGTGAATTTAAGTATGCTCTCTTTAATTCTCTCTTTCTCTCTCTCTGAGGACCTGAGCCCTAGGACCATGCGTCAGGACTACCTGACATGATGACTGCTTCTACACCTGCATTGCTTGCTGTTTGGGGTTTTAGGCTGGGTTTCTGTACAGCACTTTGAGGAAAAAAGGAAAAAAATCAAAGATTTTTGTAGACCTCCACAAAGCTGCTTCATCCTTGGGAGCAATTTCCAAACGCCTGAAGGTACCACGTTCATCTGTACAAACAATAGTACGCAAGTATAAACACCATGAGACCACGCAGCCAACATACCACTCAGGAAGAAGATGCATTCCGTCTCCATGAGATGAAAGTACTTTGGTGCGCAAAGTGCAAATCAATTCCAGAACAACAGCAAAGGACCTTGTGAAGATGCTGGAGGAAACAGGTACAAATGTATCCATATCCACAGTAAAACGAGTCAGCAGGAGGGACTGGTGTTTGAATCGCCGCGTCTCCAGCTCGCCTAGCTACTCACTGGACCCTATAATCACTCGGTTACACATGCCTCTCCCTAATGTCAATATGCCTCGTCTATTGCTGTTTTAGTCATTTTTGTAATTTTTGGCCCTCCAATAAACGGTATCGGTGTTGAAAAATCATAATCGGTCGACCTCTAATCTGTACTTTACTATTTATATTTTTGACAACTTTTACTTCACCACATTCCTGAAGAAAATAAAATGTACTTTTTACTCCATGAATGTTGGTTCAATTCACGCACTATCAAGAGAACATCCCTGGTCATCCCTACTGCCTCTGATCTGGCGGACTCACTAAACACACATGCTTCATTTGTAAATTATGTTGGAGTATGCCTCTGGTTAAAAAGAAAGAAAAAAATGGTACAGTCTGGTTTGCTTTATATAAAGGAATTTGACATTAATACTTCAGTATATTTAAAAACAAATACTTTTACACTTTACTCAAGTTGTATTTTACTGGGTAATTAGAGTCATTTTCTATTAAGGCATCATTACTTATACTTAAGTATGACAATGGGGTTCTTTTTCCACCACTGTGTACACATAGTATGTACACTATCATGCTTTTGGGATGTGTCTTTTCAGATTCAACAAAGATTCCTTAGTTGTGGACACTACATCATCGACTCCCTCTCTTGGTCCTCATCTTTTTAAGTCACCTTGATTGATCAGTTTCTTTATGAAAATATTTAGTGAACTCCATCACAGTAGCTAAAGCAAGGGGCTATAGCAGCAGCACACAAGGAGACTACGAATGCATCCTGGGCTGGGCATGCCCTGAGTTTGTGAAGTGAGCGCTACTGCAGCGAAATTGGAGCTGGAGAGAAGGCCGACGCTCCAGCCTTTGGGAATCTTGCGCCAGTCAAACTGGGCACACTCCACATCTGCTCCAGCTTCGCTCACATACTCTGGTCCGAACAACCACCACAGCAGAGCCAGATCACTGTGACCGAAGAGATAACAGGGAAATATGTGGTAGTTATCTGCAGTTTGCGAACGAGTCGTTCTTTTTTAAATGACTTGACTGATTTGAGAATCATTTATTTTGTTTGAACTGCTGGCCGCAATAAATCAATGAATTGCAATGAAGGATTGATACATGCTCCTCTGTCTCAGTGGCTCCAGTGACGTGTTCAGACCAACAACTGTTGATCATATGTGCGCAATAGAAAACAGATTATGCTGCAGCATAGAGAACTATTCGGCTTAAAACCTTACTAGTACTGAGCACATATTACTTTTTACTGCTTTATATGAAACAAACATGACCAATAACAACAATTCAACAAAAGACAAACTGAACAAGTTCCACAGACATGCGACTAACAGAAATGGAATAATGTGTCCTTGGGGGGGGGGGGGTCAAAATCAAAAGTCAATGCTGCTGGTGGCCACACCAGATACTAAGTACTGCAGTGCATCTCCTCCTCATGGACTCCGCCAGATTTGTCAGTTCTTGCTGTGAGATGTTACCCCCCTCTTCCACCAAGGCACCTGCAAGTTCCCGGACATTTCTGGGGGAAATAGCCCCTAGTCCTCAACCTCCGATCTAACAGGTCCAACAGGAAATCACGCACAGAACGAACAGTATGGCTGGTGGCATTGTCATGCTGAAGGGTCATGTCAGGATGAGCCTGCAGGAAGGGTACCACATGACGGAGGAGGATGTCTTCCCTGTACCGCACAAGCTCAGTCCAATGATGCTGTGACACTCTGCCCCAGACCATGACGGACCCTCAACCTGAATCCTGGTCCAGAGTACAGGCCTCGGTGCAACGCTCATTCCGTCGACGATAAACGTGAATCCGACCATCATCCCTGGTGAGACAAAACCGCGACTTGTCAGTAACGAGCACTTTTTGCCAATCCTTTCTGGTCGCAGGTGTGATGTTCAGATGTACCAATCCTGTGCAGGTGTTGTTACACGTGGTCTGCCACTGTGAGGACGATCAGCTGTCCATCCTGTCTCCCTGTAGCGCTATCTTAGGCGTCTCACAATACAGACATTGCAATTTATTGCCCTCGCCACATCCGCAGTCCTCATGCCTCCTTGCAGCATGCCTAAGGCCCGTTCACACAGATGAGCAGGGACCCTGGGCAACTTTCTTTTGGTGTTTTTCAGAGTCAGTAAAAAGGCCTCTTCAGTGTCCTAAGTTTTCATAACTGTGACCTTAATTGCCTACCGTCTGTAAGCTTTTGGTGTCTTTACGACCGTTCCACAGGTGCATGTTCATTAATTGTTTATGGTTCATTGAACAAGCATGGGAAACAGTGTTTAAGCCGTTTACAATTACGATCTGTGAAGTTGTTTGGATTTTTACAAATTATCTTTGAAAAGACAAGAGTCATGAAAAAGGACATTCTTTTTTCCTAAGTTTAGCTTATTTTGTCACAAACTGAAATTAGGTGACCTATTAGAGTTTTAGCAAACAGGTAATCTATCAAGTGAGTTAAAGTATTTGAAAGAAAAAGAAAACAAGATGCTGATGGACAGAGATCAGCCAATTAAACCAGCGGATTGGTCGCCCACTCCAGACTGTTGGACAGAGAGAGAGCCGGCTGGTGGACTAGATTAGTCATTATCTGACAATGCTAGAAAGGATGGCAGCACAGGTGGCGGCTTCTTGAAACTCCCTGAACACATAGCTGATATACTAGGCTAGCTCAATATGTCAAACGATAGACACTTTCGTCCTTTCTAGTGTGGTTGTCTAGTGACCACCACAAATGTGTCCATCCAGCTCACCGTCTCTCGTTGCAGGCCTCACAACTGCACACGGTGTCAGCGGTCATAGGGGTGGTGAGGTCTGGGACGGGGAGAGTGGGGAGGGTTGGGGGTGTGCCACCATTGGTCAGTCTGCCCCCTGTGGCGGGCAGCTCTTGGCCCAAGCCTCCATTACCCACAGGCATTTGCAACAGGAAGTCTTGGCTCTGGGGGAATGAGAAATTACAGAGCATCAGAAAGTGCAAAACAGCAGTGATAATGCAACCAAGCGTGACCATAATAGTGACATAACTTTACCAACTGTCACCTTAGGTTTGTATTCTGAAGTATTTAATTGCAGCAAAGTGCACATAGAAGTCGATGCTCGTTATACTTGACTAGAGACAAAATTCCAGAACTTAGCTGCAATTAATTTCGGAAATTAGAGAACGTAATCAAGCAAATAGCAGAAAAAGAGATGGAAAGAAAAATAAGCGCATTCGAGGCCAGAGGGGCACTCCAGGAATCGTCGGGCTCTCCCCAACTTCAGAATTCAATTAGCCGCTAGACGTCGCCAACAGAGTGGCTCTTACGAGTGAGGCAAGACAGTGTACACGGAACAGCCTTGAAGACATGAAGTCATTAGCAAGAGAGACATCTAAACACTGGTGTGGCTTTCGGTCTTATGTCATTATCTCCCGCTGATAGGAAAGGAGGAGCCAAAGACTATAATGCGGAGTCATCAAACAGAGGGAAACTGTAACGTTATACAATGTGTGCATTTGTTCAGGACTCAGGTGTTTCTGCTCCTTGTTACACCTCCACCTGTAGCTTGCCTGTTTCTCCCACTTTCTCTGCGTGTGTGTGTATGGTACGGGTCGGTGTCTCTCTTTGGTCGTTTTCGACATCATCAAATCTGTCATGTATTTGGGTAAATGTTGACTGACTAATCTACAAATAATAATGAGTAGTTATTTATGGCAAGGTAATTTGTAGATTAGTCAGTCGGCTGCAAGCCCTCTGTCTCCTTACCTATTTATTCCTTGTTGTGCTCTACCTTTAGTATGCCTGTCGCCATCACGCATCTGCGCCGTCTCTATGGATGTGTTCGAGCAGTAACGCTAACAAAGCCGATAGTAGACGAAAGTCAGCGAGTAAAGTCGGGGAAGGTATCTGCGACAGCAAGGCTCAGATCAACATGGAACTGTCTGCTATTGCTAATAAAAGTGTATCTTTATAAAAATGTCTATACCCCCATATCACACTCACAACATGAAAACATAACGTGTGTAAAATGTATTGATTAGAGTTCTCAAATGTCACTTTCGTTTGCATCTCCTGTTTCTGTAGAATAGCAGTAAAGCTGGTTAAAATTTCAGTCATGTAGTTGGTCACGTTCGCACGGGTCAACCAAATAACACCCTAATGATCGGTTGACAAATAGTGCCTCCCACAATGCAGGTGATGGCTGCATGGTGGAGTTGGTAAGAAGCAACTGCAGCGACTTGAAGGCGAATTCATAAAAAAAGAAAAATGCATGACCTTCGATCACATGGTTTTGGGAAAGTTCCTGCAGTAGACCTGGAGGTGCAAGTCAGAAAATGTTCATCCCCATAATGCAACACACTTTGAAAGGCCTAGACAAAATGTTTATGTTATGATGTTACACCAATGCCTGCCTGCATCTATCTGGCGTTTGGCTATCCACTAACTGCACAAAAATATCCATTTAAAACAGCCTTTGTCATTCAGTTCATTGGTCCAGCATCACCTTTTCACCACCCTACGTCTCCCTCCCTCCACCCACCCACACCCCTCCACCAGCCCGTGGTGACTCACCACCAGCGACTGCTCCAGGGAGGAGTGGCGGTCCTCCTTCTCTACCGTGCGCCGGCAGTCGGAGCACACCCACAGGGGTAGATGCAGTGCGCTGGGGGACTGTGCCATACCATTCTGCCCTGCCCCAGGGAGCCCCGTGTCAGGATGGAGGGTGCTGTCTGGCTTGCGCTCACTCCGGCACAGGAGGCAGCGGTCACCGGTAGTGGAGTATGGGGCCCTCTGACTCAGGCCAAATGTGAACGGGGTCTGGTGGTTGGAGACGGAGTGGATGTCAGTTAGACGAGTATGTAGCACTACTGTAGTGGCAGTAACCAGTAGCTACTAACTTGTCCTCCAATATGAAGCCTACACAGGCAGGTTCTAAAGTTAATTAAGACAATGTCACGAGCAGTAAGCACAAACAGGTAGAACAAATGTTTAATTGGAAACTGAATGGTAGAGTTATTGGTCCTAAAGTTTAGGATGGGCCATTTCCATTTTTTTCATACATTTTGTGCCTACTGAACGCCACCCCGGGGCTTTTCAGTTCACACAGACAGTGATACTCACAGCAGATAAACTGATGCTGATCTATGTTACCGTAGGCCTAACAGGAGTAGCTGCGGAGACAGTGAGTGATGTATTACCTGAAGGACTCCAGAGAAGTCGGAATTCACCGGCCCCTCCGAAAATTGTGGTGTAACGTTACCGTTCATAGGGACCTGGAGGACACAAAGGGCCCGACATGAACCAACACCTCCGGAGTCACCCCTCTCATTAGCACCGATGCCAAGCGTCAATTACAAGGCTATCTGAAGCATGTTAGCACTTGACCTGGCTGGGGGCTACTTGGCCACACACAATTAAGGTTTGTCTTCGAATTATGTTATTTGAATTACAAATAAAACACAAAGCAGTTGATGTGTCCTGGCTAAATTGCAAGGAACATATGCAGATATTACGTTTCATATTAATGCTCAGCGCAGCAGTATATTGACGAGGCCAGCAAGGTCACCTGCTGTTTCTGTCTTCAACAGCTGATCTTTACATATGTGGAGGGTAGTCTCGATTTGGAATTGATAGATCAAATGCAGTGTATGTATGCACTATGCAAAGATTGTGTAAACATCTGAAGAATTAATCAGAACACATTGATGAGGTAAACAAAAGGTTATGAGGAAAACTATATTACTTCTTAGATGAAAATAATAGTCCTGACTAGTGTAAATGCTGAGCAGATCTATGCAAATTCCTTCCACAATAGGTAGCCTGGCCTAGCTGCTTTGTTTGTCTTAAGTGGGACTGAGTGGGACCTTCCCAAGACAGGTAGCAGATGCCATGTAAAGTAAGTACACGAGCCAGCATCTCTTGGCAGCTGTCTTTCTCTTTCCTTGAGTACACAACCATCAAGATTAATAATTTGACCAATAACTGGTCCTGCAAGAGATGGGGCCTACTGAATGTGTATGATGGAGAGAATGTCTGGCATATAGGCTAGTTATTCTAATGAAACTCAATCTTTGAATGAGTGCAATACGTTGCATTTAGCTCAAATCAGACTTTCCTTGGATTTGCTTAGACAGTGACTAGGTATGCAAGTTATTAACAAGTCTGCATTATGGACTTGTTTGAGAATATTGGCTCATCATATGAGAAAGTTCTTCAGCCCTAAAGATGGTAAACCTAGTAGTAGCCAATGTGAGGTACACATGATAGGCCTAGTCTTTGGTGATTAGTGGATGTTGTTTCCCTGGCTACTGTTGTGATATAGAGACAGACAAGGCATAGCTACAATATATGGAGAGGTGGTAAGAAACCGAGAGAGTAAAGCAAGACACTCAATATGCCATTTCACAGCAAAGTATGTAATGTTGTTATGTTAGCTATGCCATAGGTACATTGCAGGATCGTGGTTGTGGAAGTTATTTGGCTGGCTTGGCTGTGTGACAGTAGTCTTGCAGTTGTCTTACACGTTATTATTGTGTCTCTAAACGCAGCGGACGACCTAACTAGTAATGACCTACCTATGAAATAATTGGTTCGAGTAAACAAACTATAGGGCTGTTACTTAGCAGATGACACTGACAGACTCGACTGAGACTTCCTGTAACGTTAGTCTGGCGAGCCACTACTCCTGCTAAAATTGTGAATATGAAAACATCAGACAAGAAATGGAAGGCCAACTGGCTGTACAAATTGATGCCAAATTGTTAGCTAGCTGCATTCTGTAACTAGTTGCTAGTCAGTTACTAGAGACAATTTAGTTTAAGGGCACAGTGCAGTGTCGATGGTCAGCTTGGTCATAGCTAACGTTAGCTAACTATCTAGCGTGTAAACTAAGTTATCCATCTAGCAAGTAACAAACATCCACTCACACAACGTTGCGAACAGTTAGCTAATAAGCTAATAAGATAACGACTGTGGAGTAAGCAAATTATGCTATTTTCGGGCTGTCAACATTGTGGTTGTCGAGTAGCTAGAACAAGATGGCTAGAAACGTCAGCCAGGCTAGTTTATGTTCAAGTTGAGCAAGTAGCTAACATGTAACCTTATCTGGAAAGTTTACTAACGTGGTTAGCCAACTAAACGAACTTGTTGGCTGTTGTCAACGTCGGGTTGCCATTTCCCGAGTTAACGTCTTACTAACTAGCTACCTCAGTGGCTTAGCTAACGTTACTGAAGAATGTCAGGCCTCAAATGTCTCGATTATGTGTAAACGCGATCTCTAACGTCAGTGTTCAATACGTCGACTGTATATTCTCACCTCTCCGTTCAGGCCTGTTATAGAGACCATGTTCCCATTTCCAGAGCTCCCTGGTGTCCGAAAGCCCATAGTAGACACGGGTGTTGCCGTGGCTTGAGGACTCAAGGCCGTGGCTGAAACCCCGGCCTTGCCACTGGTACTGCAGACAGTGCTACTGCTGCCACCGCCCCGCTTGTTCTTCCTGCGTTTAGCTCCTCGTTTAGCATCGGTTGGACTCATTTTCCCACAAAAGTCAGAGACAACTTGCCGTTCAGTACAGGCAGAGTCTCAGGTGGAATGTCTGGCTCAAATCACTCTGTTATAAAAATACGATATTTTAAAGACTTCCACTTAGACAGCCAACCCAGTACCTTTAGAGTCCTGATAGACTTGAGATTTCAATATGGCCACTGGACAGGAATTGGCTGCTCGAGCTTGCGTTGCAACAGTACGTTCCCCCCTCTGTCTTTGAGGATTCATGGGAAATGATGTTTTTTTTTCGTTAGTGCTGGGGAGATGGATAATGGCAGACTGGTTTTCTGACTGCATCCCCAGTCGGAAGAAACACCAGAAGTGACCATTCATGATCCCATTCATAACCACTCCAGTTCATCAATACAAGTGGCAATTTGTATGCTACAGATATATGCAATTATGTGTCCTCAAGGGGTAGTGGGCAAGTATTTATCATTTCAGTCAAGTGATCTGTACTAGGTCATGACAGATTGTTCATTGCATTAACTTGGCTTCACCGTTAATATCCTTGTTCATCTTCTTTAAGTGTGTGAATAATTTCCTGGAGGGCAGCTTTCTCCGTCTCTGCCCTTGCGTTCTCAGCCTTGGTCTGCTTGGAGGCGCGCCTAAGATCTTCTGCATCCTAAAGCTCTTACCTACATCTCAGCTTTCTCTTTCTACACTTTCTCATGAGTATCCTGGATATCTCTGGTGGTGAGCACTGAGCAGTAGATCTTACTCGTCATCTCTCCCCGCCCCCTCTTTCAGACCCTCCTTCCTGGTTCAGTTTCCTCACTGACATGCTAGGCCCACTGGTCTGTAGTCCTCCTGTGGTAAATTAAATTGATTGGACATGATTTGGAAAAGCACTGTCATCTGTCTTCAAAAACCAAGCCACGAGGTCGAAGGATAGTAGAGCACCGAGACATGCCGCCCGGCAGGTAGCCTAGTGGTTAGAGCGTTGGACTAGTAACTGGAAGGTTGCAAGTTCAAACCCCCAAGCTGACAAGGTACAAATCTGTCATTCTGCCCCTGAACAGGCAGTTAACCTACTGTTCCTAGGCCGTCATTGAAAATAAGAATTTGTTCTTAACGGACTTGCCTAGTAAAATAAAGGTAAAATAAAAATATACAAATCTGGGGAAGGGTACCAAAAAATGTCTGCAGCATTGAAGGTACCCAAGAACACAGTGGCCTCCATCAATCTTTAATGGAAGAAGTTTAGAACCACCAAGACTCTTCCTAGAGCTGGCCACCCGGCCAAACTGAGCAATCGGGGGAGAAGAGCCTTCGTCTAGAGTTCCTCTGTGGATATGGTAGAACCTTCCAGAAGGACAACCATCTCCACAGCACTTCACCAATCAGGCCTTTGTGGTAGAGTGGCCAGATGGCAGCCATCCTCAGTGAAAAGCACATGACAGCCCACTTGGAGTTTGCCAAAACTAGACCATGAGAAACAAAATTCTCTGGTATGATGAAACCAAGATTAAACTCTTTAGCCTGAATGCCAAGCATTACGTCTGGAGGAAACCTGGCACCATCCATACGGTGAATTATGGCTGTGGTGATGTTTTTCAGTGGCAGGGACTGGCAGACTAGTCAAGATCGAGGCAATGATGAGCAGAGCAATGTACAGAGAGATCCTTGATGAATACCTGCTCCAGACCACACAGGACCTCAGACTGGGGCAGAAGATTTGTCTTCCTACAGGACAATGACCCTAAACAAACAGCCAAGAGAACGCAGTGGCCCAGCCAGAGGCCGAACTTGAACCCAATCTAACATCTCTGGAGAGACCTGAGAATAGCTGTGCAGCTACGCTCCAAATCCACCCTGACAGAGCTTGAGAGGATCTGCAGAGAAGAATGGGAAAAACTCCCCAAATACAGGTGTGCCAAACTTGTAGCGTCATACCCAAGAAGACTTAAGGCTGTAATCGCTGTCAAAGGCACTTCAACAAAGTACTGAGTAACGGGTCTGAATACTTATGTAAATGTTATATTTCTTATTTTTTTAATGAATTAGCAAAAATTCTAAAACATGTTTTTGCTTTGCCATTATGGGGTCTTGTGTGTAGATTGATGAGGGAAAAAACGATTTAATACATTGTAGAATAAGGCTGTAACCTAACAAAATTTTGAAAAAGTCAAGGGGGCTGAATACTTGGCACTATATGTCCTTCATCCATTCAAAACCTTGATTTGAGTATTTTCCAGCAGTTGGTGCAGCTTCAGCAGCAGCCTGCTCTTCCCGCTGCCTTAGCTTGACAGGGGTGCATCCTTACATCTTACAGACCTGTAGAAAGAGAGAGAGAGACAATTCAATTGCTCTTAGCTTTCTTTCCTTGGGTGCACATATACTTTGAAATATGCACTTGGTGGTGGACTATATTGATATTATATATGACTTAATAAAAGTTAACAACGTTATTTGGGTAAGAGTAAATTCAACAGAATAAATAAATACAAATACTAGATTTTAATTTGACAGTTAGTTATTGTTACATATTGTCAAACAGACAGACATGCAGACATTTTAGGTGTGTATTTTTTCAGTTTCCTCACTGACATGACAATGACTTACAGAGGGGTTGGGGTCCACCAGCCTGGCCTGCCCAAAGCTCTGCAAAAATAATAGAAATCAAGTTCAGTACTTCAGTCTAAATGGTCCTAATATAATGTATGTCTTAAAGTAACTGTCCAATTAAAATCTAGTATTTGTATTTATTCTGTTGAATTGACTCTTACCCAAATAACATTGTTAACTTTTATTAAGTCATATATAATATCAATATAGTCCATCTCATTGCCCTGTGTAGAGGCTTTCTTGTGCTGTTCGCTGGAAAAACACATTTATTACAGACTTCCCTCTCACAAATGCAACTAGTCATTGCTTGAAATTTCCCAAATCACATTTTTCATTTCAATCCTATTTTGAAAAGCCATTTAAAATGTGCAGGGCAATGGCTTCATTACAGTTTTGTAATTAGACTCAGCGGATGTAATAGGGCTACCTTTTTTGTTCTTAATGGTTGAAAAACAAAGATTTTTATAAAAGTATTAGCTGTTTATTTTTGAAAGCAATTTATATATGCAATTTCTGATATGTAGCCTGAAGGTCAAAGGTCAAAAGGTTAGTTGCCACGAACATAAGCTTTCCTATGATATATGATGAATGAATGTGTAATAACTTGTTCTCTACTGCCATCATTTGTCCTAGGGTAAAATCCTATGTGAAAAATGAATGGGATGGAGGGATGAAAGAAAGAGTGATAACACACAGAGAGCTACCACTGCTGAAATAGTAGGACACATTTTCTATTTCTAGGGACATAGACCTTCAAAAGAATCACTATTGCTCCAGATGGTACTGATGGTAGTAAGTTAGTAGTCTGTTGATATCCCTTTGGTGGTGTGGGGGCTGTGCTTTGGCGAAGTGGGTGGGGTTATAATCCTTCCTGGTTGGCCCTATACGAGGGTAACTTTGGACGGGGCCACATTGTCCTTTTCTGGGTCTGGTCTGAGCTCAAACAGGGTTGACACTAGCTTCTATTGCCACAAAGTCATAAAACACGCCAATTTCTACAATTTATCTTCTTAAAATGCGATTTTAACCCTAACCCTAACCGTAACCGTAACCATAACCACACTGCTGACCTTATGCCATAACCTTAAATTAAGTCCAAAAACACATTTCTGTTGTCAATTTTGACATTGTGACTTTGTGCCAACATAAAACCTAATGAAGAAACACCTGTGTGAAACTAGCCACAACAAGGATGATCCACAATAGTGGAATTTGCTGGACTACTTAAAAATAAAAGTTGCCAAATGAAACTCATCAATCTCTAATTTTATCAGACCAGGGAATCTTGTTTCTCATGGTCTATAGTTTTGGCAAACTCCAAGCGGGTTGTCTTGTGCCTTGTATTGAGGAGAGGCTTCTGTTTGACCACTCTACCATAAAGGCCTGATTGGTGGAGTGCCGCAGAGATGGTTGTCCTTTTGGAAGGTTCTCCCATCTCCACAGAGGAACTCTGGAGCTTTGTCAGAGTGAACATTGGGTTCTCGGTCACCACAACGGCTTGGTTTTTGCTCTGTCATGCACAGTCAACTGTGGGACCTAATATAGACAGGTGATAAATAGCCATCACTAGCACATAGAGGCTGCTGCCTATATACATAGACTGGCCACTTTAATAAATGGAACACTAGTCACGTTAATGTTTACTGTTTACATATCTTGCATTACTCATCTCATATGTATATAGTGTATTCTATACTATTCTACTCTATGCCGCTCTGACATTGCTCGTTCATATATGTATATATTATTCATTCCATTCCTTACTTAGATTTGTGTGTATTGGGTATATGTTGGGAAATTGTTAGATATTACTGCACTGTCGTTGCTAGAAACACAAGCATTTCGCTACACCCACAATAACATCTGCTAATCACGTGTATGTGACCAATAACATTTTATTTTGATTCGATTTGTGTGCCTTTCCAAATCATGTCTAATCAATTGAATTTACCACAAATGGACTCCAATCAAGTTGTTGAAACATCTCAAGGATGATTAATGGAAACAGTATTCACCTGAGCTCAATTTGGAGTCTCATAGCAAAGGGTCTGAATACTTATGCAATGTAAATAAGGTGTTTCTGTTTTTTTACTTTTAATAGTTTTGAAACATTTCTAAAATCCTGTTTTCACTTTGTAATTATGGGGTGTTGTGTGAAGATAGATTAGGATATATTTTTTTTAGATTAAGGCTGTAACTTTTTTTTAAAGTTTGGAAAAGTTCATGGGGTCTGAATACTTTCCGAATGCACTGTATTGGGTATCAGCCTACACAGTGACACGCACAGATTACATTTCCAAATAATTTACACAAATATTATCATCATAGCTCTTATTGCAGGACTTTGACTGTGGGAAATCACCTCACCAGTCATTCAATTGTGTGTATTGGATAACAATTGAAACATGGATTGTGTATGTGTGCCATTCAGAGGAGTGAATGGGAAAGACAAAATATTTAAATGCCTTTGAAATGGGTATGGTAGTAGGTGCCAGGTGCACCAGCTAGAGTGTGTCAAAAACTGCAATGCTGCTGGGTTTTTCACGCTCAACAGTTTCCTGTGTGAATCAAGAATGGTCCACCACCAAAAGGACAACCAGACAACTTGACACAACTGTGGGAAGCATTGGAATCAACATGGGTCAGCATCCCCATGGAACACTATTGACACGTTGTAGAGTCCATTCCTGATGAATTGAAGCTGTTCTGAGAGCGAAAGGGGATGGAACTCAATATTAGGAAGGTGCTCCTAATGTTTTATACACTCAGTGTATGTACGCCCCTAATGCAAGTATGCAGTCTAATACATACACAGTGCTATTTGAACTGTTGTTTTTTTGTTTACTGTTTGTCAAGTTAATTATGTATTGTATTTATTTGTTAAGTTATATAACAACATTCCAACCTTGTTTCGCATGATCTAGTAATATTCCACTATTTGTATCCGTTTGGATCAGTTTCAGTGGGGAACTTTTATTTTGAATACGAACCGCAAATTCCACTGACGTCCTTATTATGGGTAGCTTCACACACGCCAGGGGCACCAGGGAACCAATGGGCGCTGATTTACATTTTATAGAGTGAGTAAGTAGTAAACTAGCTGTATTTTCTTCACAAATCCCGGGAGTGGAACGTTTTGCACCAAGAAAGACAGAGATAAAGGTCCGGACAAAAGCTGCAGGTACATTATCAGTTGCATATTTGAGTTTTTCAGCACAACAAGCAGTCAAGCTAGCTAACTAGCTAAGTTTAGCTAACTAGCTTTAGCTAGCAGTGACGGTCTATGACCGTGTCATGTGACTTAACTAGCTTTTTTATTGAACCTTTATTTAACTAGGCAAGTCAGTTAATTTAAGAACAATTGTTCTTTACAATGACGGCCTACCTGGCCAAACCCTCCCTAAACTCGGACGACCCTGGGCCAATTGTGCGCCGTCCTATGGGACTACCAATGACATTTGTGTGTAGAAAGCTAGTAACGTTAGGTAGGTAACGTTACCGTGACTAGTTCTAAAAAGTTAGCTCTCGTGTCACCGCTAGTTTCCGCGTTTGGTGATTGTACTCAGCTGGACAAATGCAGAAAGTGGCACCGCCAACGTTAAGCAACATGTTAGTTACGTTCTTCTGACTGACCGTGTCGACATTGTCATTCATAGTTAACAGTAACGTTACAGCTAACAGGCAACTCTTTCTGTACCTGCTATCTAGCCAGCTACGTTTAATGTTTTTAGTTAACTAAGAAATATTATAACGTTCGCTATGTAGCGGTTAGTTACTATTTTAAATCCAAAGTGAGTGTTGCTTTCTAAGAATGCAACGCTAGGGTAAGCAGTGAAGCCAGCTCGCAATCATTTAAAATTAAAAGTTAGCCAATAGTTTTATTTTCATTCGATAAATTAGAACGTTATAGATGGGTACTAATTAGCATGTCCTCTTTTTTTAAGATGGCAAACTACTGACCTGACTACCGTTTACGTGTCCATTATGACATTTAGTCCGGCAGGTTTTGCATGGCACAGTTTGTATGTTTTTAGACACTCCAGTGGAGATTCCCAAAACTCTCCCCCCACCCGGGGAAACGGGCCATACGAAACGAAATGTCCCTGTTGCTTTCATTATTCTCTATATAGGCCTACATATACCACTAAAGTCAGACATTTAGGTCAACGACGCCCCCTGTTATGGAATAAAGTGTTCAACATGAAATGTCATTTACATCAATTCTGATCACGCTTGAATTGGTTGATTTTAAATAGCCAAATAACAACTACATCCATGCTTCTACACCTGCATTGTTTGGGGTTTTAGGCTGGGTTTCTGTACAACACTTTGTGACATCAGCTGATGTAAGAAGGGCTTTATAAATACATTTGACTGATTGATATCCAACATAACCAGCTGTTACCAAAAGTTTTCCTCATCCCCTCATTTGGATATATGTATATGTCATCATGCCAATCGCTTCCTTCACTTAACAGGATTCATCAGCACCCTCATTTTAAAGTAAAACGTTACTTCAATGTCATGAGTAAAATGTTGAGGAAGAGTATATTGTTCTCTGTTCAGAGGTCTAAATGGTTTAAAAAATTGTCACCTTAAACTTTATTTTTTATTGTTTTACATAACGTGTATATGGTCTAATATCTGGTTATCTACAGGAAGCACTGTTTTATAGTTGGAGCCACAGTTTTGTGGTATTACCAGGAGATCAGAAAGAACAATTATGTTTGCCTACAAAGCAGGAATGTTCAAAGTCATAGATTAGTAGGCCTAAACACTGAGTGTACAAAACATTTTGGAACACCTACCTAATATTGAGTTGACCCCCTTTTGTCCTCAGAACAGCCTTAATCTGTCAGGGCATGGACTCTACAAGGTGTCGAAAGCGTTCCACAGGGATGCTCGCCCATGTTGACTCCAATGCTTCCTACAAGTTGGCTGGAAGTCTTTTGGGTGGTGGACTATTCCTAATACACACGGGAAACTGTTGAGCCTGAAAAACCCAGCCTTGTTGCAGTTCTTGACACCCTCTCGAGGCACTTAAATAATTTGTCTTGCCCATTCACTCTCTGAATGGCACACATACACAATCATTTTCTCAAGTCTTAAAAATCCTTCTTTAACCTGTCTCCTCGCCTTTATCGACACTGATTTGAAGTGGATTTAACAAGTGAAATCAATAAGGAATCATGGCTTTGTCAGTCTGTCATGGAAAGAGCAGGTGTTCCTAATATTTTGTATACTACAAGTGCACCTAAGGTTCAAATTACTTAATTTCCTCCACCAGGAAGAGAGATTATGTTTAACAGTCATCAAGTTGTTATAGAAAATGATTGGCAAGACCCTCTAGTCCTTCAAGTTTTCTTGAATGTCAGAGTGGATGCTTCCTCCCTCCATCTCCAGACATGCAGGGCTGGCTCTAGCCATTTGGGGGCCCTAAATGAGATTTGGCTGAGGGGCCCTGCACCTCAAAACATTTTAGTGTCCTTCCTCTTGACGGAAGAGAGACATTTTAGTTTTAAAAGTTCGTGACCTGCAATTCTACACATTTTGCGATGGGGTCTGGTGGAGAGAACATTGCAATTTTATAACCAGTTTTGCATTTGCAGTTCTACAGCTAATTTCCTGCAATTCTGAAACTTTTTCCAATGGGGTGGAAAGACATTTTTGCATTTTAAAGGTAATTTCCTACAATTATATGCATTTTGTAATGACTTATGCCATGTTGTGATATCTGAGTGAAAATGACTAACAAAATCAATCTGGGCCCACTGGCAGCTGGGGGCCCTAAGCGAACACTTATGTCGCTTTTGCCTGGAATCGCACCTGCAGACATTGGTCAAGATCCCTGCAAAAACAATGATTGTGTGATGATGAACTAGCCTATCCAGCAGCATAGCTATCCCCCAATTTTGTTAATTGCCACTGAATGAAAGAATGTGCATTGACATTTGTCTCTTTGGAATAGTGGCCCAGGTTCTTTATGCCACTCTTTGGAGTTGCATTTAAAATTAGTCAGAGTATTTTTTCTTAACAATAGTCAGCCTGTGTAATATCGTCACACTTATTTACTCCTTGTTAAATCTTAGTAAAACATAATCACCGGACAAGCAAGCGTGCCATGAGTTTAGGCTACATTATTTTCCCCAGCAAATCAATAACTTGAAAGGATAACCGTGCATGCACGGTTATCTTCCGTCGTGAGGTGTTTGCCTGCAATGCAGCTGCCTGGATCGATGCCCTCTACGTTATTAAATGTGGTGGCTGGCAGGGACCTATTCATGCCCTCCTATGTTTGTTTTCAGGAATGTCAGTGTTGAGTCTGAGTCCAGGAAGGCTCCAGCCCAGGACATGCAAATGGGTTCATCTTTGGAGGCTGAGAATACTGAGGACATTCGAAGAGAGAGCAAGGAGGATGCTCACAGCTTTGATTGTACTGACTATGTACTGAACAATGATGAAGTGCCTCATGATGACAGAGCAGAAAACGACAGTGATGTTCAAAATGACAATATTCAGAGCAACAAAATTACACAAACCAGTGTGAATGCTGAGCATGATGATGATGTTCCAAACACTAGTGGCAATGCACATTCTGACAATGCCGGTGCTAAAAGGGAAAATTGCCATACAGTGACTACTGATAATGATACACCAAAGGAACAAAAGAAAAATGAAGATGCTCATACAAAGGTGACATTTATCTTCAATGCAGAGAACAGCTCTAGGAATCATTAATTCCAGCACTCTGGTTCATGTTGCTATATGTCACAAAAACATGGATAGCATTACACCATAGTTCAGGATATTGTTATTTTTATGATATCCAATGCTGATATAGCTTATGAACCATTCCTTAACAAAATACAACATGAACTTGAGTTAATGCTCTGAATCAATAATTATTGATTTTCAATTTCCTTTAATTGTTGATCCCTTTTTTTGTTGGTGCTTTCCCCTTACGTTTCAAATTTGTCTGTTTGGTGGAACTCTAGTAGATGTTTGGGCTAGTGCATTTGTGTTGTTGGTTTAAATTTTCCGTAACCATCTTAGTTTTACAAGGTATACTTCCTGGTTAGTTGTTGTCCTGTGGTGTCTGGTAGCACCAGTGAAAATGCTGGTGATGGCCTATGCTTCCTGTGAATTCCCCTGCATGCATTCTAATGCCAACACAATTGTTTAATTAAATTAGTATTTTAATTGATTAACTTTAATTGAGTTGTGTTTACAGGTACATGCCGTGATGTTATGTTTGCATTCGACTCTCAGCATACCAGCAGCCACCTTTATGCAGTAGTGACACAATTGTTCCATCCTAGCCATGATGTGGCCTGTACGTGTGACTGATCCCAGCAATTGTAACACGGAACCCAAACCGGCTGCACGCGTACGCCATCGTGCATACATTTATTTTGTCCCCCTACACCAAACGCGATGACGACATGCAGGTCAAAATATCAAAACAATCTCTGAACCAATTACATTAATTTGGGAACAGGTCGAAAAGCATTAAACCTTTATGGCAATTTAGCATGTTAGCTTGCACTTGCTAGCTAATTTGTCTTTTTAGCTAGCTTGCTGTTGCTAGCTAATTTGTCCTGGGATAGAAACATTGAGTTATTTTACCTGAAATGCACAAGGACCTCTTCTCCGACAATTAATCCACAGATAAAATGGTCAATCGAATCGTTTCTAGTCATCTCTCCTCCTTCCAGGCTTTTTCCATCTTTGAACATATATGGTGATTGCCATCTAAACATTCATAGTATTACTACACCGACTGGCAACACAGTTCGTCTTTCAATCACCCACTTGGTTATAACCAACGAGGAGATGGGAGAGGCAGGACTTGCAGTGTGATCTGTGCCAGAAATAGAAAGGAGTTCTATTTTAGCCCTTGGCAACACAGACGCTCATTGGCGTGCGCGAGCAGTGTGGGTGCACTAATTGAATAACATAGATTTCTACATTTATTTTGCAACGCACGCGAGCGGTGTATAAGAATCCCACCCAGTGTTTCCTGTGTGTGTGGATACAGCACCCTGAATTGGATAGGCCTGTCACATGGCTGGGTAATTGCTGTAGGCAGAGTGATTTGCACAGCTACCTCAATGTTCCCAGTCAATGTCAGATCCCCTGCTGCTGTATTCAACCACTCCAAGCTGTTAGTTCGATGCAGATTCACTTGGGTCGTTGCCAACGTCAAATGAGTAATTGTGCATCATAATGGAGTGTGCTTCAGGTGGTGATGCCCTCTGGAAGTGTCATGCCTTCATAATAACTGCCTCTTTTTTTGATAGAAAGGCTATAGTTTATGCACTTGATTTCTGTAATGGGCTGCGTGAAGTCGTCACATACTATGCAATCACTTTACCCGTCTCACTAGTAAGCCCCGGTTGCCTTACGTTCTGCCCTGCTCTTTAAGAAGTGAGCCTTGGTTTCCTCCCTCAGTTCAGCTGATCAGGAGGCTGCTGTTGTTATCCTTCCCTCCCCCAACTTGTCAGCTAGTTTCCAGGCTACTGAACTCCAGGGGCCTGAGCTCTGCCTCTGATATGCCAAACCTTGCCCACATGTTCACCCTTTCAGTACCGTAGAACCATTTCTGTGTCTTGTAACCAGTTTTTGTTCTTCGGGAATTGGTACTGCTATATTTGGCTTGTTAAAACTCGTACTCTGGGAAGATGAGATGGATGGGAGCCTGTCTTATCTACCTCAACAGTTAGACAAGTCTACCTGTGGCTGTCTCTGTTGCCTGCCTGAATGTGGGCGTCTTGTGGCCTTTTTAAATATTCACATTGTGTGTTATCTGATACCTGGTTCTCTCTGCACCTTTGGCACACTCCGCTGCCAAAGCAGTCCAAATAATTTCACGAAGCTCGTTGTTTCTTATGGAGCTGGTTTTTGGCAATGTTTAAAACAAGTCCAATGACAGAGAATATCTTCATACACTAAATCATATTGAACTATTGGAAATGCATTAGGACCTATGCTTTGTCCTAATGCAACGGAATAAGGAGAAAGTATACTGGCTAACTTCTTCCCCGGATGAGCTTCCAAAATATGATTTGTTTTTATTAGGTTTTGTCTTCTGGAGCGGTTAATGTACTCATGCACATACCAAATGACAAACACATAAACAAAGCAGTGCTCTGTGTTTGTGCTTGTTTATAGTGTATTTTCCCATTTGTGTGGCATGTGAAATAAGTCATATTTAGGCAGCAACAAATTGTATGTGTATCCTCCAGATAGCCTACTCTTGGTTCATGAACTTGATCTCATCTGGTTCCAATGAAGCAGACCTGTCCCTTTCGCCGGTTGATTTTGGCTCACTCTGTGATGCCATTTTAAATCTTCTTAAGGGCTTGGCTCATCCTCTCATTTTGATGTTAGCATTAGCACTGCTTGATCTCGTAAGCATGGTCTGTGAATGGAGCATTTACGCTAGTGCTAGCCTTTCTTGGCTAGTTATCTAGTGGCTATCTGCATTATTTAGACAAAAGTCCAAGGCAACTGAGGGGTGGAGTTCATGTTCGACTTTGGTATTTCCAAGTAATGATAAACCCTTGACAATGACAAGGGACCATGCCAAGTGCCAACCTCCTATAGATAATATAGCTGCTATGACTTAGCTTTATACTAACTGGGTGCTATAAAAGTGTTAGCCTTCCACCGTAGCTATGCCAAGTTGGGTATCCTGGCCCTAAAAATGCTACGTTTTTGTCATCCAGGCTTTTTTAAAGTGTGATGTGTGAACACCATTCTACTGTGTCCAACTTGCTAGAGGAAGTTATGGTCGTGTTTTAAGTTAATGTGTCAACGCCTGACTTACTGACGTAATACAGCTGCCTATGCTATTAACATTTATAGCCGGCATCAAATTATTAACCACCGTTCCAGTAATTCCTTATGGGTCAATGATGACAATGTCACAAGGTTTTCTACCTACAGACTATAGCCTAATGATACTTTTTTATTTCCTAATAGATAATTTGGAATTTATGAATCTTTGAAGTGTTTCAATGAATAGTTATTTAAAATTGTAGCTGTCCTTGACCCATGCTTTAAGCAAAGCATTTAAACACACAGATTAATGCTTAATTGACCAACACAATTCCTGCTGCATGAACAGGGTTGGTGTTGCTGCTTTAGCAAGTACGCCCATCTATATTTTTAGCCTTTTCAGACAGTGACTCAGACAGTCAGCGTGGTTCTGTGGGAAAAGGTGTGAATGTGCTGCTTTTCACAGTCCTACATATTCTCCCTATGGGTGACGACATGTGACTGAAGTATCTAAATGGCTTGATGGGGTGCCCTTTGACTCTCTTAACAATATCATACCAGACATTTAGCCCTATCTGTTTTGACAACTGGAACTTTTGTTTGGTCTGGTATGTGGACATATTTTTTTGTATATTTACTGACAGCGGCTTCACCCTTGTGTTTGTTGAATTTGCCTTGCCCAGATTCCATGGAGTCATGAAGCAGTACAATAACTCTGCTTGACCCAGATAGTTCTGCTTTGTCTGAGATAATGAGGCAATTTGAGAATCTGTTCTTCAGTCATAACACAACGTCTAATCCTAAAGGACTACAGGACATGGTTGGATTTATTTTGCCCTGATAACTATGGGAGACCTGGAATGGTCTTGGAGAGGCCCACGTGAAAGCATTGCCATGGAGAATGGTTGGATCTTTGGAACAACTGAAGGATCATGTGTTGATTCCAGTTCTATTTATGTAGATTAGAAATGGTTAATTTGGTTGTTAGGTTCTAAATAAACATAGTTAAACTCAGACGTTTAATCACGCTCAAACCAAGTTTATTCACCCACTGGGTCATACAGCCGCATAAGACAAACCAATCTCCACCTGTATGTGTGTGTGTATTACACCCCAATTTGGGTGGAGTCTCCTTCTCTGAAAACATTACATCTTTATTGTTAGGCAGGAAATTAAGTGATGTGGGCCATAAACTGTCCTCTAAACTGACCTCGTCCCCCGTTTCCTCACTAAACCCCTTCTCTCCATCCTTCTCAGTGCTCTAAAAAACATTTGATGTTTTCCTATTATTCTTGTTCTATGACGTGGTCAGGTGAGCTTGCATGTGAGGTAACTTGTGTAATTCTCTGAAGGTTGACTGATCTCCTTTTATGCATTAACTCCGCTTGAGACTGTTTTAAAAACCATCCTAATACATTGAGATAACATCCTGCAGTATTGTTCATCATTTCTGGTTGCAGTGACCACAAGATGGCAGCCCAGAGTTATCAAATTCTTTTGAGAGCCATCTACTTATAGACAAACTTTAGGTTAAAAGCATAGGCCTACAGCTTCACTCGTGCACACTTGGAAGAGGAAATTGAGCGAAGTCTCATGCAATGTATGAAACACTGTTTAATATCTTACCATATCTGTTTGTGATTGCAGGACAGCACTATGGATGAGGAGGTCCACAGGAGCCCTGCCGCAGAGATATCGGTCACCAGCAATGGAGACTTGGAGGAGAGCCACGAGGATGTGTTCAGGGTAAAGGCTGGAAAGAGCATCCCCTTTGGCACTGCACTCACTCACCACACTACACATAATTACATGCACGCACTGCTTCTCAAAACTGAGTTTGCACATGAGTTTTTTTTATTTGGAAGGGAACCACATTATTGCGAGATAATAACGAGGACAGAATGAATAGCTAGGCTTAAGCAACTTTGCAATCAGAGCCAGTGGGACAATGCATTGCTCGATTGGGCAAGTGGATACACAATGCTACTAGAGCTTACAGCCAAGCTTTACAAAAGGAGTTCATTTTACTTCCTGGAACATGTCGAAATCAGCAGTTTGCCCAAGTCAGAGCCACACCAGCCTCCACATAATGAATAGCCCTGCACTGACTGGCATAATTTCTATAGTCATTCGTAAAGCACAGATGGCTTGGCTTCCATTGCTCTTGTTAAAAATAAAAAATCCACAAATGTAATGATGGATAAATTGGGCAAGAAATACCTTGACACCCAGCGCCATAGTCATATGTTCATAACGCATATATTTGGACCTGCTGTGACATATGGTATATTGTGATATTTTATTGCTGGTTATGACGCCTACATGATTGTCAAAACCCACAAAAGCTACCATACAAGGCAAACCATTACATTTACACCATAGCCTAAGTATCAACAGTACGTACAGTCGTGGCCAAATTTTTGAGAATGACACAAATATTAATTTTCAAAGTCTGCTGCCTCAGTTTGTATGATGGCAATACTCCAGAATGTTATGAAGAATGATTAGATTAATTTCAAAGTCCCTCTTTGCCATGCAAATGAACTGAAACCCCAAAAAAACATTTCCACTGCATTTCAGCCCTGCCACAAAAGGACAAGCTGACATCATGTCAGTGATTCTCTCGTTAACACCGGTGTGAGTGTTGACGAGGACAAGGCTGGAGATCACTCTGTCATGATGATTGAGTTCGAATAACAGACTGGACGCTTCAAAAGGAGGCTGGTGCTTGGAATCATTGTTCTTCCTCTGTCAACCATGGTTACCTGCAAGGATACATGTGCTGCCAGCATTGCTTTGCACAAAAGGGGCTTCACAGGCAAAGATATTGCTGCCAGTAAGATTGCACCTAAATCAACCATTTATCAGATAATCAAGAACTTCAAGGAGAGCGGTTCAATTGTTGTGAAGAAGGTTTCAGGGCGCCCAAGCAAGTCCAGCAAGCGCCAGGACCGTCTCCTAAAGTTGATTCAGCTGCGGGATTGGGGCACCACCAGTACAGAGCTTGCTCAGGAATGGCAGCTGGCAGGTGTGAGTGCATCTGCACGCACGGTGAGGCGAAGACTTTTGGAGGATGGCCTGGTGTCAAGAAGGGCAGCAAAGAAGCCACTTCTCTCCAGGAAAAACATCAGGGACAGACCTGATATTCTGCAAAGGGTACAGGGATTGGACTGCTAAGGACTGGAGTAAAGTATTTTTCTCTGATTGAATCCCCTTCCAATTGTTATGGGCATCCGGAAAAAAGCTTGTCCGGAGACGACGAGGTGAGCACTACCATCAGTCCTGTGTCATGCCAACAGTAAAGCATCCTGAGACCGTTCATGTGTGGGGTTGCTTCTCATCCAAGGGAGTGGGCTCACTCACAATTTTTCCTAAGAACACAGCCATGAAAAAAGAATGGTACTAACACATCCTCCGAGAGCAACTTCTCCCAACCATCCTGGAACACTTTGGTGACGAACAAAGCTTTTTCCAGCATGATGGAGCACCTTGCCATAAGGCAAAAGTGGCTCGGGGAACAAAACATCGATATTTTGGGTCCATGGCCAGGAAGCTCCCTAGACCTTAATCCCAATGAGAACGTGTGGTCAATCCTCAAGAGACGGGTGGACAAACAAAACCCCACAAATTCTGACAAACTCCAAGCATTGATTATGCATGAATGGGCTGCCATCAGTCAGGATGTGGCCCAGAAGTTAATTGACATCATGCCAGGGCGGATTGCAGAGGTCTTGAAAAAGAAGGACCAACACTGCAAATATTGACTCTTTGCATCAACTTCATGTAATTGTTAATAAAAGCCTTTGAAATGTATGAAATGCTTGTAATTATACTTCAGTATTCCATTGTAACATCTGACAAAAATATCTAAAGACACTGAAGCAGCAAACTTTGTGGAAATTAATATTTGTGTCATTCTCAACATTTTTGGAATGACTATGTTTATGTTATAAAATTATAAATGATATTGCGCACACATTGATGTCAGACATGCACCTACCCCAATGCGCTGTTGCTGATGAATGCAAGAGCAGATTTCAGGAGCAGGACAAGACGCCCTCTTTTTGACTAATGACTGATTTAAAGACATGTATGTGATAGGCTTATCTGGCTTATATGATTGATTGGTCATAATGCTTCTTGACATTGTTAGGGTATTTTCTTAGTCCAAGTAAAATGACAGGATGGTCATAATGCTTCATGACCGTATCATAAAGTATATATTCTGTAAGTTATTAAAAAAATGGTGAAAAAACATGACCGTAAAGAGTTCATTACAACAACAAAGGATTTAAAATATAAACTTTCAAACCAAAGGAAACTTCTTGGCTGAAAAAATATATAATTTGAATAAATGTGTGGTTTGACACTTATGCAGGTGTCATAACCCACCATAAAATAACGCAATATATGTCACAACACTAAATATAGGGGTCATGACCGTATAACTTGTCATAATATCAGCTGTCATGACATATGACATGGTTATGACCATGACACTGGGTGTCAAGTAAAGGGTTACCAAATTATCTCCCCAGCAATTATAGTCTAGGCCTATTTGTCAAAGATAGTCTTAACCCCATTCCTAGTGCCATACAATTATTCAATAAAGGATTTAATGTCATATAGCTTGCCACTGTAGCTACATGATTGTAGTTGTATTAATTAGGATCAGGCAGCAGGTATTCTCCTCCACTCTCTGAGGAGGATAATTGGTTGTCAGTTGTGTTGCATCGACATGACATTTTTGGCCGATATCCGATATTTGCCCTGCCAAAAAAACGATAACGATATCATGCAAACGATATTTAACATTTTTTGCATCCTTTTTAAACATTCCTGTACAGTTAAATAGTTAACACATGGATGTAGCGGTCTAAGGCACTGCATCTCAGTGCAATCTGACCGTGATTGGGAGTCCCATAGGGCGGCACACAATTGGCCCAGCGTTGTCCGGATTTGGCCAGGGTAGGCTGTCATTGTAAATAAAGGTTAAACATACCACACTGACCAAAAAGTTATTTTGTTAGCATTTACGTATGTCCCCTTTTTAATATAACCAGATTGTTTTCTCATGCAACACATTTGAATTACTTTACTACCTCACATTCATCCTGCAATGATAATTAGTATGATGGATACCTTCGGCTTTGTATGACATAAGTTACGTTGAGATTCCATCATAATTCGCTCTAACTTAATGGAAAAAGGTTTATTCAGTAAATATAGCAACTCCTCTCATACTGGGAAGAAAACAAAACCAATATTCAGGCCTTAAGGGCTGTTTTATTTCAAATGTAGTACCAGAACGGAGAAATTCGAAAAAGTGTGTTATAGTTAAATCGTTAGGGAAAGTTAACCAAAAGTGGACACACTCCAATCAGTTTCTGAGACAATTGCCCAGACTTTGTAGACCGTTTAATAACGCTTAAATCTCATTTTTGTCAAATGCTCCATTACAGGGACCAGTCCAATACCTACGTACGTCTACGTATGGGTTGTTTAAGTTGCGTCTTATATTCCCAGTATTACTTTATCAATCCTCTAGTAATCGATTATGCACACATACAATTCATCATATTTTCATATCTTCACATAATCCAAAAATAATGTTAGAAATTCTTAGGTACTCACATCAACCAATTCATTGGCTCAGAAATCTCCTAGCGGGAAAACCCCCATGAAAGTTTCCGGACACAGCCTTGCTGGTCACAGGAATAATGCTCTTCACGTTCTCTAGACTTCCAGAAATTATAGACTTGCCTCTACTTTCTAAAATAACACCCCTCTCTCAATACCACCCAGAGATATTCTGTGATGGACAGAACCCCAAGATAACATTATCTCAAAGCGTATTATCCAAATTTCATTTGTCTTATTATGCACATTTCTATATCTTATTTCCACACTCACACAACTCTCCTACAATTCACCCAGTACTGTTCCCAAACACACTTAATCAATATTTGTATAACTTGCAGGAATATTTTCTTACAGGTGGATTGGTTTATAGCTTTCACACACAGTGGTTGCTCCACTAAAAGTTTTGTGATTATGCTGTGGGACTTAGGTCATTTGTGGTTTAGTATGGTACCCTGCATCACCACTTCATTGCTCCAGACCAGCGCACGGTGGAGTTAGAGCACTGATCATGCTTTTGGGTCTTAGTGTCTCTAACTGAAAATAAATGGGTGACATAAACCTAAATAGAAACTGATAATTTATTTTATTTTGATAGGATTCTTTTGCTCTTACTGTAGCCCACTCCCAACCAGTCACGTTGTACAGCGCCTGAGTGGCGCAACGGTCTAAGACGCTTCATAGCAGTGCAAGCTGTGTTGCTATAGATGCTGGTTCAGTACCCGTGCCGGCCTTGACTGGGAGACCCATGAGATGACTCTAGGTTTTTGGTTTCTCTCCCTCTAAAAACAGAAATAAATCATTATAAATAACAAACTGGCTTTATTTACAAATTAGTAACAATGTCTCACCCCATGTTCAAGAATGGCCCTTTTCTCGCTCATTTTATGTTATTTTAAAATTAAATCATCTCCAATATATATATTTTTTAAACAAAGCGTTGATTTATTAATTTAGAATTATATAAAAGCCCCATGGATATTCTCACCGATATATATTATTAACCCTGTTATTAGCAGGACAATATCCCATTGTGGTGCACAATGGGATTGCTTTGCAGTTCTCCAGCTATATCCACTGAAAGCGTGGAGGTTCAAGACATGAGGGCAGGGGGCACAGGATGAGCCTCAGAGCTGCGCACAGAAGACTGACCTAGCCCATGGGGGGTGGACCCCCACCCCGCCACACTGGGTAGCACAGAGCAACACTTTAAGGGGCATTGCACTAATGATGGTGCTGACTAGGGAAACGTCCCCACTGTTCTTTGTGCCAGTCTGCACGTTCAAACTAAAACAATGTAACTAAATATGGCATCTTTATGCTTTCTTTAAAAATTGTTAAAAATACTTTTTCAAAATGCCTATTTAGTTATGGATCCATAACGAATTGCTATGGGAATAAATATCACTGAATTACAGAAATTATGGAACAAAGTTGTCTAATAAAGGTGAACACATGGTTGTTTACTGGAAAATACTCTTTCACGTTGTACAGTGCCATTATGGCTATTAGCAGGTAGCTGTGAGAGAAGACTGCTGTCCTTAGCCACTTCCCTACCAGCTTTCAGAGCTTTTAGTTCCGCAGGGAAGCTGACTGCTTGTGCATACTGTAGGAGTAGTGTCTGCAGCAAGGGAAGTGGGTATGGATGCCACCCCATCTGAGGTCTGGTTTGTGGCGGCGATCACATCCTGCAGTGTTTCGGATTGTGCTGGGTCAGGGAGTGCTGTTGGCTCCGTAGAGATGCTGTAGCATTGGGCGGGACTTCCTTAACTCATGAGCTTCAGTTGGTTTCGGAGGGACCACAGGCCTGGGTGCTGTCGGCCACTCGTTCTCTGGTTGGGACAAGAATGGTGGTCCCAAGCTCCAGCCAGTTCCTTAAGGGTTTTATCACAAGTGATGTCATCAGCAGGATTTACACTGTCAACATACCTCCAGTGATTGACTTCTGTTAGGTCTTGGATTTCCGCAATGCGAGTTCCGACGGACACCTTATACCTGCAGGACTGGTTGACTCATTCCAGTAGATGACCCTTTGGATTGGTAAGGTGGAGGCCAGCCGGGCTCCGGAAAGGGCAGCGCTGAGTTCCAGCCTGGGCATTGACAACCCATTATTGTGTGCGACCCTGGACCTAAGCATGACAAAGGAGACATGGGTGTGGCCTGCCTTATCCTCCACTCGGAGATAAGAAACCGCCCTATAAGCGTGTTCTGATGCGTCACAGAACACATGCAGTTCCAAGCTGGAACACAGTTGGTCAGCACAGGCTGGCATATAACACCTTGACATCTGGCCTTTAGAGAGCTCCGACAACTGTTTCCCAACAGATCCATCGTTCCACTTGGTCATCCCAGTCCCTCTTGGTGTGCCACAGGTCCTATGGCAGGATATACCCGAGAGGATCGTAATTGACTGGCTAGGGTCCGATTAGATTTTTGTTATAATCTCCTCCCGGCACAGCCAGAAGAGGACTGGCCACCCCTCAGAGCCTGGTTCCTCTCAAGGTTTCTTCGTAGTTTCCAGCCTTTCTAGGGAGTTTTTCCTAGCCACAGTGCTTCGACATCTGCATTGCTTGCTGTTTGGGGTATTAGGCTGGGTTTCTGTACAGTACTTTGACATTTGCTGATGTAAAAAGGACTTTATAAATAAAAAAGGACTTTAAAAATAAACCCCAATGAGCCGTGCACAACCCTTGTCCAAATTACTTGCAAGCGTGCTTTAACCTGTTGGCGCGCGTTGGAGAAAAAAAAATGTACATAAAGTCCCGAAGCACCCCCACCGTTGTGGTTACTCACTACTCATAGATATTTCCTCAGCGAAGTATAGCAATTCCATGCATGTGTCCTCACAATATCCACAGCAAGCACAGCTATCAATGCAGACAGTACTCCTTAGCAGCAACAGATATCCCATGGAAACATGAACTTGTTAATCTTCCACAAGCAATTCTCTCCTGGTCTCGCACAATACTAACTTCTAGGCTGTCATATCTCCACAATGAAACGGTAGCTTCAGTCTCTAAGTCTGTCTTAACAAAATAATAATAACTCTTAAAATAAAATCAGTATTTCCCTTCAAACCCCATTAGGTATGGGTTTTGTTCTATTTTTATCGTAATGTCTTTTTTCCCCCGGGCCTCCTGTTAACCAGGTCAAGTCTCCCATTGGCCTCAGCTTAACAAGCTACCTTTTATTGTCAAAAATGTTACTTAAAAGTAAACCAACCTATTCACTTGTACATAAAATAATTATTTCTTCAAAAGAAATGCATTAACAACATTACAATTCAGGAGCAATTCGATCATTTAAAAAAATCTCATACCAATTCATTATAACATATAAACTCTGTACTTGGTTTTAACAAGGGTATTACAAAGTTATGCATACCATTCGGTAGCTCCTTCCTATATACTGTGAGTTTGGACATTTACAAGTGCATGTGAAAGAGAAACATTATGCAAAGGAACAAAGTTTTGACGCATTTTTGTCTGAAGGAATAACAGTACTGCTTTTAAAGCAGCATGTATACACGCTGTGTCTGTCTGGAGTCGCTAGGGAAAAGGGCCTGCCTGTTCTCCTCTGAGAATATGGGGGAGGAGCAGACCGGCTGAGAACAGAAAAACACAGTAGAAAAAACAAGGATATCAAAAGATAGCAGTGGTAGCTGTACAGAACTCATCCAAAGGGCTTTTGACTTCTCAAACTTTGCGAACATTGCACAATATGATTCCCCATAATTCAGTAACTCACTGAGATAAACTTTAGGGGTTGCGTTAACTTAATAGTTAATGCAGAATTCTTGATTTCAAATCAAACCCATATATTTCTTGCTGCGTTTTGTAAACACCTAATTTTGTTCTTCAGTTGTACTTCTCCACTCAGATGCGAATTCACACATGGGCATTCTACAAGCAGACAGCGCTTTTCTTCAGTACTATTCTTGGTGTAGCTAACCTACATTTCTCCAGTAAAATTCAAGATTAACTTTAAGTGAAACATTAGGAAATGTAGCTGGCTACATTCTTTTCATGATCAACATTAAAAATAAGCGAATTTACTCGTGTGGCTGCCAGCCTAATAGCGTTGCACTTCTGATGACAATGCAGCTATTCTCTTCCGAATGTGTACGACTGAACAAATATATAAACACATCATGTAAAGTTTGTCCAATGTTTCATGAAATGAAATAGAACATCCCTGATTTTTATTAAGCACAAAAGCCTGCTAAATTTTGTGCACATTTGTTTACATTCCTATTAGTGAGAATTTCTCTGTTGCCAAGATATTCCATCCACCTGACAGGTGTGGCATAACAAGAAGCTGTTTAAATAGCATGACTACCTTGTGCTGGGGACAATAAAAGGCCACTCTAAAATGTGCAATTTTGTCACACATGTCTCAAATTGAGGGAGCATGCAATTGGCTTGCTGACTGCAGGAATGTCCACCAGCTTTTGACAGAAAATAGAATTTTAATTTCTCTACTATAAGCTGCCTCCAATGTTGTTTTTGAGAATGTGGCAGTATGTTCACAACCGCAGACCCTCATCGTCCTCACCAGTGTTTTGACCTGACTGCATTTCGGTGTTGTAACCGACTTCAGTGGGCGAATGCTCACCTTTGATGCACACTGGAAAAGTGTGTTCTCCACAGATAAATCCCGGTTTCAACTGTACTGGCCAGATGAAATCATGCTATGGATCACAAACACAATTGAATTTTATTGATGGCAATTTTAATTCACAGAGATACTATGACGAGATGCTGCAGCTGTTTTCGTGCCATTCATCCGCCGGCATCACCTCATGTTTCAGCATGATAATGTCGTAGGGATCTGAACACAATCCCTGGAAGCTGATAATGTCTTATTCAATGTAACCAATTGAGCATGTTTGGGATGCTCTGGATTGATGTGTACGACAGCATTTTCCAGTTCCCGCCAATATCCAGCAACCTTGCACAATCATTAAAGAGGCGTGGGACAACATTCCACATGCCACAATCTACAGCCTGATCAACTTGATGTGAATGAGATGGATCGCGCTGAATGAGGCAAATGGATTTATTTCACTTGACTGATTTTCCTTTTGAACTGTTTCTCAGTAAAATCTTTATTTGCTGCATTTCAAAAAATTGTTCAGTGTATTTTCTGTGAAGGAAAACTATAGTTGCATCTCCCTGATCACTCTATTGAAGCAAAAAAACAGTTGACTTTCAATATAAAACGCGACCCCTGACATTACAAAGCTGGACTCACCTTCTGCTTTCTCCCATTGTACTATTTACAAACAAAAACGTGACCGGCTCAACTGTTCTGGGGAACTATGGTAAAATAATGCGACCGGTGAAATGAAGAATGCGATCTGCTTCATCTCCTAATGTATTGCACAAGTTGACTGCAAGTGTTTACTTGAAGTAGCTACAAATATTAAAATGTATTGAAAAACATCCTGCGGCCATTTCAAAATACCCGAGTATACGGTATACCACCCAAGCCTAATCGGTACACATGTAATCCTACGTATGTAATGGATCAAACCATAGGCCTATTCTTGTCCATGTGGTATTGTTGCTGCTGTTTAGCTACTGGTGGGTGGTCCACAATGTACTTTAAAGAAAACATTTGAAGAATTCCTACAGAGATGGCAATGCGCTCTCTATCTAGGCCCATGTTTATTCTGTATTGATTGATGAATGTCATACTAATCCACATTAGAAAATGCAGACAGATGGTACATGGTATTTGCATAAATGTCAAGACCGACATTGTGAAAATTGGTCACACGCTTTTCAAATGCCAGCGATCCTTTCTTTGTTACTGACAGTACAGATTTTGTGACCATTGTAAGCACACAGAACATCGCCCCATTGGGGTCTTGCTTTCTAATTTATGTTTAGGGATAATGCGGTACTTTGTTAGGCTATATGATGTAATAAGGGGCAAGCAGTAATGCTATATTTCTCGTAATGATAGTTACAAATCTCTGCCGGAGTCTGGCACAGCAGTAACGCTCCCGACTTGGGACCATACACCCCCAAGGCAATGTGGGTTCGAGTCTCTGCTCACTCAACTGTTTACCATTCCTTAGTGTACCTCCTTGGTTTGAGGTGTTTGGGCCACACATTCTGAACATCGGCAGCTTGAGCTTACACTTTTTATTTATTTTTCCCTGTCAGTAGTGGCGAAAGTTAAGTTGGCAGTGGATTTTGAAACAAACCCGTAGATAGTTTTCTCCTAGCCCCATAATTACATTTTGGGTAAGTGACAAACTAGAGCCAAGTATAAAAATAAAGGAAGATGTCCTTTTAATATGTCCTCATACGAATCATATTATTTATAGTACATTGTCATGATGTTTAGGATTCATGCTCATTGTCATCTCCCTTTAACGTAAATTCCAATGTGTTGCCTGATGGTTGCAACTGGTTCTCTTACACTGGACATCAGCCAATAGTTTTGTGTTGACTGGTGTGATTTGTGGTGATTGAGAGGAAGCAAGCAGAATGTACTTAAAGGGAAAATCTATGCTCATAACCTGTGCAGGACACTTATTTCTTGAAGTCCTTCAGTTGTAAGGAGTATTTTTCATCTTTAGTGATGATTGTAGTTACATTTTGTGACAGTCTTGACACTTTTGATGTTGTCTGTCTATGGGCACATTTTTGATCATTTCAATTCTGCATTTGTTCAGTTTCTGTAAACCGTGAGAATGCGTCAAACTCATGAGTGTATTCCTGTGGTGGAAAAAGTTTTTGATTTTCATACTTGAGTGAAAGTAAAGATACCTTTTTTAAATATAAAATGCCCCAGTAAAATACTACTTGAGTAAAAGTGTGTTTTTAAATATACTTAAGTATCAATAGTAAAAGTATGAATAATCTAAAATTCCACATATTAAGCAAACCAGACGGCACAATTTTAAATGTATTATTTTATTTTGTAATAGACAGGGTCACACTAACATTTAGCCATAATTTACAAACAAATAACTTGTGTTGAGTGACTAGGGATGACCAGGGATGTCCTCTGGATACATTTTCTGTCCTGCAAAATGTAACTAATACTTTTGGGTGTCAGGGAAAAATATATGGAGTAAAAAGTACAGAATTTCTTTAGGACTGTAGTGAAGTAAAAGTTTTATATAATTATATATACCGCAAAAAAAACGACTTTAGTACTTCAAAATAGTTTTACTTAAGTACTTTACACCACTGGGGTATTATTCAATGTGAACACCTATCCTCTGACCGATGCATTTTTCCTCCTTGACTTTAGGACCCTTCTTACGGTGACCTGAACCTGTCAGAAAGCCATATCAGCTCCGGCAACTTTGCCTCGATGATGGAGGGCATCATTGAATCAGGACCATACAAAGGTACTGTAACCAGACTACCAAGAAATGGCGTGCAGCAGCAGCAAATTTTATGCAAAGACTGTATTCAATGAGTGCAGGGTTGTTCCTTTTCTCGAGTACCTTGAGTACCTAGTATACTTTCTTTAAATGTTTGTTATTTTTGGGGGGAAGGTAGATAAGCTTTAATATTGCAGATTGTGGCTTCCATCAGTAATTGTCTGCATCATTTCCAATCCCATAAATGTATACAGTTGAGGTGGGAAATTTACATACACTAAATTGACTGTGCCTTTAAACAGCTTGGAAAATTCCAGAAAAATGTCATGGCTTTAAAAGCTTCTAATAGGCTAATTGACATAATTTGAGTCAATTGGAGGTATACCCGGGGATGTATTTCAAGGCCTACCTTCAAACCCAGTGCCTCTTTGCATGACATGGGAAGATCAAAATAAATCACCCAAGACCTCAGGGGAAGAAAATGGTAGACCTCCAAGTCTGGTTCACCCTTGGGAGCAGTTTCCAAATGCCTGAAGGTACCACGCTCGACTGTACAAACAATAGTACGCAAGTATAAACACCATGGGACCACGCAGCCGTCATACCGCTCAGGAAGGAGACTCATTCTGTTTCTTAGAAATGAACGTACTTTGGTGCGAAAAGTGCAAATCAATCCCAGTACAAATCAATCCCAGAACAACAGCAAAGGACCCTGTGAAGATGCTGGAGGAAACGGGTACAAAAGTATCTATATCCACAGTAAAACGAGTCCTATATCGACACAACCTGAAAGGCCGGTCAGCAAGGAAGAAGCCACTGCTCCAAAACCACCATAAAAATCCAGGCTACTGTTTGCAACTGCACATGAGGACAAATATCATACTTTTTGGAGAAATGTCCAATGGTCTGATGAAAAAAAAATATATATATAACTGTTTGGCCATAATGACCATCGTTATGTTTGGAGGAAAAGGGGAGGCTTGCAAGCTGAAGAACACCATCCCAACCGGGAAGCATGGGGGTGGCAGCATCATGTTTTGGGGGTGCTTTGCTGCAGGAGGGAGTGGTGCACTTCACAAAATAGATGGCATCATGAGGATAGAAAATTATGTGGATATATTGAAGCAACATCTCAAGACATCAGTCAGGATGTTAAAGCTTGGTCGCAAACGGATCTTCCAAATGGACAATGACCCCAAGCATACTTCCAAAGTTGTGGCAAAATGGCTTAAGGACAACACAGTCAAGGTATTGAAGTGGCCATCACAAAGCCCTGACCTCAATCCTATAGAACATTTGTTGGCAGAACTGAAAAAAGCGTGTGCGAGCAAGTAGGCCTCCAAACTTGACTCCGTTACACCAGCTCTGTCAGGAGGAATGGGCCAAAATTCACCCAACTTACATTTACATTTAAGTCATTTAGCAGACGCTCTTATCCAGAGCGACTTACAAATTGGTGCATTCACCTTATGACATCCAGTGGAACAGCCACTTTACAATAGTGCATCTAAATATTTTGAGGGGGGGTGAGAAGGATTACTTTATCCTATCCTAAGTATTCCTTAAAGAGGTGGGGTTTCAGGTGTCTCCGGAAGGTGGTTACTTATTAAACTTATTGTGGAAAGCTTGTGGAAGGCTACATGAAACGTTTGACCCAAGTTAAACAATGTAAAGGCAATGCTACCAAATACTAATTGAATGTATCTAAACTTCTGACCCATTTAGGAATGTGATGAAAGAAATAAAAGCTGAAATCATTCTCTTTACTATTATTCTGACATTTCACATTCTTAAAATAAAGTGGTGATCCTAACTGACCTAAGACAGGGAAGTTTTGACTAGGATTAAATGTCATGAATTGTGAAAAACTGAGTTTAAATGTATTTGGCTAAGGTGTATGTAAACTTCCGACTTCTAGTGTGTGTGTGTGTGTGTGTGTGTGTGTGTGTGTGTGTGTGTGTGTGTGTGTGTGTGTGTGTGTGTGTGTGTGTGTGTGTGTGTGTGTGTGTGTGTGTATTAGCTGGTAACGGCTGATTTAAAAAAAAAAAATTATGGAATATCTACATAGTCATACAGAGGCCCGTTATCAGCAACCATCACTTCCGATGGTACGTTGTGTTAGCTAATCCAAGTTTATCATTTTAAAAGGCTAATTAAATAGTAGCTGCAAAACACCAGTCTCAACGTCAACAGTGTAGAGGCGACTCCGGGATGCTGGCCTTCTAGGCAGAGTTGCAAGGAAAAAGCTATATCTCACACTGGCCAATAAAAAGAAAAGATGGGCAAAAGTACACACACTGGACAGAGGAACTCTGCCTAGAAGGCCAGCATCCCGGAGTCGCCTCTTCACTGTTGACGTTGAGACTGGTGTTTTGCAGCTACTATTTAATGAAGCTGCCAGTTGAGGACTTGAGGTGTCTGTTTCTCAAACTAGCCACAAATGTACTTGTCCTCTTGCTCAGTTGTGCACCGGGGCCTCCCATTCCTCTTTCTATTCTGGTTAGAGACAGTTTGCGCTGTTCTGTGAATGGAGTAGTACACAGCGTTGTACGATATCTCCAGTTTCTTGGCAATTTCTCTCATGGAATAGACTTCATTTCTCAGAATAGATTGACAAGTTTCAGAAGAAAGGTCTTTGTTTCTGGCCATTTTGAGCCTGTAATCAAACCCACAAATGCTGATGCCCCAGATTTTTTTTTATTGCTTCTTTAATCAGGACAACAGTTTCTGTGCTAACATAATTGCAAAAGGGTTTATTAATGATCAATAAGCCTTTTAACATTATCAACATGGATTAGCTAACACAACTTGTCATTTTATATGTAGATATTCCATTAAATCGTCATTTAATTTTTCCCATAGGGTATTTTAGAAACACTTACAATAAGGGCTGTGTTTCGTGTAGGCTTACCTTGGCGTAACGTTTTGATTAACTATGTAAATCCCTCTCAGACAAGGTGACTTTATCAATATAATCTCGTTCAGATCATGGCATTTGTAGTTCTTTATGATAGCCACATTAGCGGCTATTTTGCATTTATTTTTTAGTTGGGTAAAACAGGCGAATAAATTGATAAGTCACCTTGTCCTAGAGAGATTTATCAAAATGTCACACCAGGGTAAGCCTACACGAAACACAGCCCTTATTTTAAACGTTAAAAAATGGTGTAAAAAACGATTGGAACCATTTCCTTGTTTTATGGGTGTTATGACTCCTACTGTCGTACTCTATATGACATCCATCTAACCGGGAGGAGGAAATTATTGTCCAAAAACTAACTTTCAAGTGGTGATAAAAAGTGAATATGCACACTCAGTGGTGACATGGCTGATATTGTCCGCCGGTGCCAATAAAATGGGTTATACTGTTCAATCAATTAAGTTTATTTATTTTTGGTACTTTTACCCCTTTCTCCCAAATTTTTGTGATATCCAATTGGTAGTTGCATTCTTGTCCCATTGCTGCAACTACCATACGGACTCAGAGGCAAAAGTCAAGAGCAATACATCCTCCAAAACACGACCCTTCCAAGCTGTACTGCTTCTTGATACACTGCTCGCTTAATCCGGAAGCCAGCTGGACCAATTTGTCGGAGGAAACACCATACAACTGGCGACCGTGACTGTGTGCATGCCCCTGCCCGCCACAGGAGTCACTCGAGCGAGATGGGACAAGGACATCCGGCCAAACCCTCCCGTAACCCTGACGATGCTGGGCCAATTGTGCATCGCCTCATGGGTCTCCCAGTCGCAGCCGGCTGCGACAGCCCAGGATCAAACCCGGATCTGTAGTGCGCCACTTGGGATGCCCATCGTCAGCAAACTTAATAATGGTGTTGTAGTTGTGCTTGGCCACCCAGTTGTGGTTAAACGGGGAGTACAGGAGGGGACGAAGCACTTACCCTAGGGGCCCCTGTGTTGAGGATCAGCGTGGCAGAGGTGTTGTTGTCTACCCTTAACTCCTGGGGGTGGCCTGTCAGGAAGTCAAGGATCCAGTTGCAGAGGGAGGTGTTTAGTTCCAGGGTCCTTAGCTTAGTGTTGAGCTTTGTGGGCACTATGGTGTTGAACTCTAATCTGTAGTCAATGAACAGCATTCTCACATAGGTGTTATTTTGTTGGTCCTGGTGGGAAAGGGCAGTGTGGAGTGCGATTGAGATTGTGTCATCTGTGGATCTGTTGGGCCGATATGCGAATTGGAGAGGATCTAGGGTTTCCGCGATGATGGTGTTGATGGGAGCCACGACCAGCCTTTCAAAGGACTTAATGGCTACCGGCGTGAGTGCTACAGGGTGGTAGTCATTTAGGCAGGTTACCTTCGCTTTCTCGGGCACAGGGACTATGGTGGTCTGCTTGAAACATGTAGGTATTACAGACTGGGTCAGGAACAGGTTGAAAATGTCAGTGAAGACACTTGCCAGTTGGTCCGCATATGCTCGGACTGCACGTCCTGGTAATCCGTCTGGACTTGCGAATGTTGACCTGTTTTAAATTCTTGTTCACATTAGCTACGGAGAGCATGATCACACAGTCGTCCAGAACAGTTGGTGATCTCATGCATGCTTCAGTGTTGCTTGCCTCAAAGCGAGTAGAAAATGCATTTACCCCGTCTTGTAGACTCACGTCACTGGGCAGCTTGCGGCTGGGTTTCCCTTTGTAGTCCGTAATAGTTTGCAATGTCTTCCCTATTATTCTACAATGTAGAAAATGGTAAAAATAAAGAAAAGCCCTGGAATGGGTTTCGACCCGCCAAGCTCGCCCTCATTCAACCCCGGTGTTTCAGTTCAGGTTGCAAAATGCAAGGTACTTTGTTTGTGTCGTCCTAACAGGCTGCCCCTCTGTCCCGCACCAGCGATATGGATAGATAAGGATGACATTTGAATTTATAAAGGAGGAGTCCAATTGAGTTTTCATGAATCGCCTCTGAACTCCGTTTTTCCTCCTGGCACCCCTTTCATTACAGCATCCTCGTTACACACAAAAATAAATTAACTCTCACCTCCTTGGAAAAGGATTGGAGACTCTTGAGTGGCCGCCGTCCCCTCTCCTCTCATGTAGATATCTTTTATCACTCTGAATTAATAAAGACATTGGAAAGCTATTAACACAAGCTGTATAGATTTGAGGCTGTGGTGGAGACTGGGAAGTACTTACCTTGGCATGCCCATACACGCCTACTGAAGGAGGTGAAGTCACAACACAGAGACTTGATGTTTGCATCGATTGACTCTTGTGACTGTAATTAACAGAATCAAAAGTTTCACTTCAATGATACAGTATCTATGCAACAATGTTCAACTCGACTGCCCTTCTCAGAAGTTGTCAAGGTCCACGTAATGTCTTTATATCAGTGATATTTTTCTTTCTTTCATCTAGTTGTCATTTAATGTTACACTAATAAGGACATTTTTCAGTTTAAATTATTATATAATTCTTGCAACCAATATCATATTTATTTATTTATTTATTGGGGATACAACCATCCCAGCTCTGCAAATTTTGCTATGAAGTGTCAGAATCATTAGATGATCACTTGTTGTTGTACTGCCCATATGTACCTTGTTTTTGGTCGCAGGTTCAGGAAGAGCTGAAAAATTTTAACATTTACCTGGCGCTAACTCTGCAAATACCACTACTTGAGGATTTGAAAAGTCATATTATATTATTGATCGTTATATTAATACTCTTAACTTCTTATGGGCAGGTGGGACGGTAGCGTCCTACCTGGCCAACATCCGTGAGAAATTGCAGAGCGCGAAATTCAAACTACAGTATTATAAATATTGAACTTTCATAAAATCACAAGTGTAATACACCAAAATACCGTGGCTGTTAATCCAGCCACTGTGTCAGATTTCAAACAGGCTTTACGGCGAAAGCAAACCATGCGACTATCTGAGGACAGTGCCCCGCATACAAACACATGAAAAACATATTTCAACCAGGCAACGCATTTTGCGACACGAAAGTCAGAAATAGGGATATAAAAAATGCCTTACCTTTGATCTTCTGTTGTAACTGGGACCTTTTGGAGTGCCATCACAAATGGTCCTTTTGTTTGATAATGTCCTTCCTTATATCCATAAAAACTCAGTTTAGCTGGCGCGCTTCAGTCAATAATCCAACCAGTTTCCCTCCATCAAAATGCATACAAAATTAATCCCAAATGTTACTAATAAACTTTTCCAAACAAGTCAAACAACATTTATAATCAAACCTTAGGTACCCTAATACGTAAATAAATGCTAAAATTTAAGACGGAGAATCGTTAGTCTTTACTGGAGAAAAATACCAAAGAATACGCTCTCTTCCACGCGCTTGGAAACACTACAGCCAAAATAGGAGCCACCTAGAAAAACTACAATTTATGGCTCATTTTTCCAAAAACCAGCTTAACTCTTTCTAAAGACTGACAACTAGTGGAAGCCCTAGGAACTGCAATCTGGGAGGACTTAATTAAAGTGATATCCATTGAAAATGGAGGTAGGCTGAATTTTTTTTATTTTTTATTTTTTTTAATTGGGGGGGGGTGGTTTGTCTTCGGGGTTTTGCCTGCCATTTCAGTTCTGTTATACTCAGACATAATTTGAACAGTTTTAGAAACATTAGTGTTTTCTATCCAAATCTACATATATGCATATCCTAGCTTCTGTGCCTGAGTAACAGGCAGTTTACTTTGGGCATGCTTTTCATCCGGACGTCAAAATACTGCCCCCTACCCAAGAGAGGTTAAAAAAACATTTTCATTTACAATCTGTAGAAACTATGAGCATAGAAAGGTTCATGACTTTTATGAAACAGCAGAGTTGAAAAACATATGGGTAATAGAAATCAAAACTGGGTGGTGGGAGGTTTTGAGGGGACCTGATGGGTGGTACAAAAAAACAAGATGACTAATGTAAAATATACTGTCTGTAAAATGTATGTAGTATCTATAAGCAGGAAGTAGAAGCCTAGGTATTCTTGTCCATTAGTTTACTCCAATTAGAGGACGGATGTTTGGTTTAGGGGAATATATATATATATATATACCAACATGGGCGTTAATAATCATAATGAAGTGGGTACACTTTGAAAGGGGTAGTCCTTTCCGACATGGCTAGCAGATATGGTAGCATACAGTAGTGTTGGTTGATAGTAGCCACATACTTAGCATGTGTTTAACACCCAGTCATCAGCAGCAAGGCGGCGTTGGGTCAAACCAACTTTGAACTCTGCTGTTTGTTGTATACCTGCCTGTCTGTGTGTTTTGTGGGTATGTGGTGTTCATGAGGACACATCAACACGCTGAGAATGTTCCTGACCTGGGCCAGTATTCACAAAGTGTCTGATCTAAGCGTGCTGATCTAGGATCTGTCTGTATGATATTTCATTCCTTATGATCTAAAAGGCTAAACTTATCTTAGATCAGCACTCCTACTCTGAGACACTATGAATACAGGCCCCAACCTGATCTGTCACATCTCAACTGGCTAACCCATAAACACATCCAAAGGCAAGTCTATGAAGACAGTAAGGCCATGATGATGGAACACTGTCACTTTACAGCAACATCCCAATACTTTTCATTAAAAGTTGAGCATAGGCTTATCCCATGGAGTTTTCACTGAGAAGTAACATCAAACCAAATATCAAGGTGCAGGTATAGTACATTGTCCAATGTGATGTCAGGTAGTCCAATTGCTCTAGGAGTCTTTACTTGGTACAATATGAACCTAGTTGCGCCACTGAACCCATTGGATCCCATTTTAGTCCAGTGGTACTGTTATGTGCCTGTCATCTCCAGATTACACCCCTTATTTGGTCTTAGTGGTGTGCTGCCACATTTATAGTACCATTTTAAAGGAACATCCAAGGAGGACCCATGGGAGGTTCCATTTGACAGCTCTAGATAGGGGGTGTTGATGAATTGACTTACTAATCAATCGCCACTGTTGCCTGCTGTTTCCATTGTCGGCAAGCCAGCCCACGTCTCCCGTGGCACCTGTAGCTCCCAGCTCGGCCTTGGCTAGCCGCCTGGCGCGGCCCATCAGTGATAGTCAGATTGAGATACAGAAAGGTACCTACAGCAACAGAGATGAGAAATACGGACCTGCTTTCTGCTCCCTCTCTTCTTTCTGGTTGGGATTTTCTCCCTGGCTCTTTTTATCAAGGTTCTGTCATTCCTTCAAAATCCATCGCCCATGTCTTTCAACTTCTGTCTTCGCGTCCTTCCCCTCTCTCTCCCTATTTGTTCAATTTCACCTTTGGCTTCTAGCTGTGAAGGATGTGACTACCTGAGAACTTGACGTTGGTCTCTGGTTCGTAACAGCTGAGGTTAGGCTACTGGCAACTAATTCTGACGGTTGTCTGCATTTCTCTCATAGCTGGCTGTAAGGGTCCTCGTCTTGTTTCAATATTTCACAAACACACACTTGCTAGGACCAACCAAGCCTTCCACAGATTCACCCAAGTTTTAATCAGCATCCCTGCTTAACTCCTGTATCCTCCTTGCATCACTGGGCTCCCGTAGTTCCTTGCAGGTTGTCCCTTCTACTCTAAATTAAACTCCTTGCAGTTGCTTGTATTTCCCCTGCAGGAAAACGTGTATATACCTGTGGTATTTTAGCTGAAGAGGATAATTGTCAAAGTATCATAGTCGGCATCTAACTTTGACTCAGTGTCTCCATGTTCCAGTCTGACACTACTTGAAATTGCAAATCAATCCTATGATTGATTCACCATAGTTTCACATCCATATTTTATATTCTCTTAACACTTTATGATATCTTACCAGAGCTCCAAGCTAACAGATACAGCCTCTCTCAACATTCATGACAGTCGCCTTTCTCTTCAGGCACTATGCAAGGGCAGCCACATAGCGGGCCGGTGGTCCTGGCAGATGACTTGAAGAACCCGGCCATGGAGAAACTGGACCTAGTGAGGAAGTGGAGCATCAACACGTACAAAGTAATACTTGCCACCAGCACCTACTGCCCCCTCCTTCTCTCACTCACATATTCTCAACCTTGCTTTTTCACACCTCTATCTCCTTAGTCCCTCCCTCCCACAATCCATTTCCGACTTGGACACGTAAACTACCCCCTTTCCTTTAATTTTTCAAACTGGCTGGCATCTGCAGCTGGCATCTAAACACACACACACACAGCTTTTCATAGCCATAGTTGGATTGGTGAGCTACATATGATCTCATCTGTCCATTATTCCCCATTGTGCTGTGAATGTTTACTGATGGCTCCCCTGCTTTATTGTACACTTACAAAAGAATGAAAGAAAAGGGATGCAGCAAAACTGTTTCTCAGTGATAATACACAACACTACATACATATTTTTAATATCCATTTAAAGATATTGCCTTGAATGTGATCACAGCTTTAGATAACCGTTAAATAAAATATGTCTGCTCCCAGAGCCAACACACAGGCTTTAGCTTGGAGGGCTAACATGGTCTTGAGACAAGTCGATGACCTGGGTTTGATACCTGGGGTTGGTTACATTAGGATTCTGACTGTATCTGATGTTGGGTTCTCAATGCTAACAATGTTAGTGCTAACTCATTTGAAACCAAGATCAGCTACTCTCGGATGCTAACGATGCTAACACTAAGTCGTTCGAAACCCCAGGTCAGTTACACTGGGATAATATATGCTAACGCTAACTTGTTTGAAACACAAGGTCTGTTATTTTAGAATGCTAATGCTAAATCGTTCCATTCCTTTGGTCAGTTACATTAGGAATGCTAACACTTCTCTCTCCGCAGTGCACCAGGCAGATCTTGTCGGAGAAGCTGGGCCGCGGCTCACGAACGGTGGACCCGGAGCTGGAGGGGCAGATTGAAGTGCTGCGTGACAACAAGCGCAAGTACGAGCACGTGGTCAAGCTGACCCAGACTCTGGCCAACCAGCTCACCCAGATGATGCAGACTCAGCGGCAGCTGGGTGATGCCTTCGCTGACCTCGGCCTCAAGTCGCCGGAGCTCCATGTGAGTCAGACACACTTTTTTTTTATTATTTTTTTTTTTACTTTGACCTTACTGAGGAACCTGAAGCTAGAGTAGGTTGAAGTAGTTGACACTAACCACTGATACAGGATTTTTTCAAATTCTTTATGCCCGTAATGTTAATGTAAGGTTAGGATTGGGGGTAAAGTAACCTCTTCCTAGATCTGTGGTTTGGGGCATACCTTGTAAGGATGGCCATTTCTGTCGCTGGTTCTTTGTCAATACTCTGAAATGACTTCCTTTCCTCGCTTTTTTTTTTCATTAACCCCTGATAGCAAGGTGAAAGAACTGGATAGGTTTCCACTATTTTCCTTTCACCTGTCAGATCAGTCAGTTATTTTCTCCCTTTTCTTTTTTACTTGAGCTGCTTCAGGTTGCCTCAGTGCGGATGATTCTGAGTGGGTTCACTTGTGTTGAATTCTCAAACGCACTAAAAGCCTTTGATAAATTGTTTTCATTTGTCTCTATATAAAATGGATTTAAGACAGACCGCTTCATGCAAAGCCAGAACTATTATGTGACTTAGCTGTTTCATACATGATGCATCATTTATTGTTTGTAGTAAATGCGTTATTGATGTACACTGAAATAGTATGAAATACTAAACAAATGTCCCTTTTCCCCCCCTGCACTGACTCTCTTGAACTGGCTCTATGCACACTCACACATACTACACTGACACACACATACACACACACACTGCATACGCTCAATACACACAAAACACGCCTACATGCATATTGACGCTACACTCACCAATACACACTTTCACACTCTTCACATAAACAGAGTATCTATCCATCCTGACAAGGGGTTGGAACCAAAATTGGTTCTGAACAGAACCGTATTTTCTTTTGTTCCACTGTTCCAACCAGCAAAATGAAATTATGAACCAGTTCGAACCACCAAAAAGTAATGGTTTATATAGGTTCTTTCTGTTCCTTTTTAAACCTCTGAAATCATTGTATTTTTATGTGGATAGAGCAGCTTGCAAGATATGTAAATGCATTGGAAAGACAAGTGTAGTCAAGGGCGAGGAGAGCGCTGGGCATGAAGCAATGGGCATGTTGTTATGACATGCATGATCTGAATTAGACCCACAGAATGATATCTACGAAGGAGCGGCGTCTTTGAAGAAAGTTTGAATGTCTTTGAACTTCAGAGTTGGCTTAACTAACGTTGGACCAGAGCTATTTTTTGATCATGACTCTCAGTTCCATAATGTGGCTAGAGTTTTCAAGCGCTAGACCAGAGCTAGCTAGTGTGTGTGGTAGTGGCACCAGAATTAAAATAAAAAATAATTTTGTAGTTAATAAATCCAATGTAAAATGTGATATCGGTAGTATCCTTAACCAGAATTGAAAAAGTGAATCCATTGTTCCCTAATTTGAAAATCCCCCTCCCTAATTTTTGAATCACGCCTTTAACGTCAGTAACTACAGTAGACTACATGCTTCGGAGGGAGGGGAGGTAGTCTACACACACTGGCAAAGAATTTCAGCTGGCAGGCAGGCAGGCAGACACTATAATAAGTTTGCAAAGCACTCACACTTGGGACTGGAGATAAATGCCCGGAATGTAAAATAAGGTTATTAACCCGTTTCCAAGCTTTTAAAATAGTGTTTCTGTTAGATCACTTTTGTTCTGGTTCTGTTCCTCCCAAACATTTAGTTATTTTACGGTTTTCAGTTAGTGGGGCAAAAAAAGTCACCAATGTGCAAGTTCTCCCACTTAAAAAGATGAGAGGCCTTTAATGTTCATCATCAACTATGACAGACAAAATATAGGCTCGTTATTACACTGCTCAAAAAAATAAAGGGAACACTTAAACAACACAATGTAACTCCAAGTCAATCACACTTCTGTGAAATCAAACTTTCCACTTAGGAAGCAACACTGATTGACAATAAATTTCACATGCTGTTGTGCAAATGGAATAGACAACAGGTGGAAATTCTAGACACCCCCACTAAAGGAGTGTTTTGCAGGTGGTGACCACAGACCACTTCTCAGTTCCTATGCTTCCTGGCTGATGTTTGGGTCACTTTTGAATGCTAGTGGTGCTATCACGTTAGTGGTAGCATTAGACAGGAGTCTACAACCCACACAAGTGGCTCAGGTAGTGCAGCTCATCCAGGATGGCACATCAATGCGAGCTGTGGCAAGAAGGTTTGCTGTGTCTGTCAGCGTAGTGTCCAGAGCATGGAGGCGCTACCAGGAGACAGGCCAGTACACTAGGAGACGTGGAGATTCCGTAGGAGGGCAACAACCCAGCAGCAGGACCGCTACCTCCGCCTTTGTGCAAGGAGGAGCAGGAGGAGCACTGCCAGAGCCCTACAAAATGACCTCCAGCAGGCCACAAATGTGCATGTGTCTTATCAAATGGTCAGAAACCAACGTCATACCACTCCATGAGGGTGGTATGACGGCCTGACGTCCACAGGTGGGGGTTGTGCTTACAGCCCAACACCGTGCAGGACGTTTGGCATTTGCCAGAGAACACCAAGATTGGCAAATTCGCCACTGGCGCCCTGTGCTCTTCAGATGAAAGCAGGTTCACACTGAGCACTGCAGTCTGGAGACGTCATGGAGAACGTTCTGCTGCCTGAAACATCCTCCAGCATGACCAGTTTGGCGGTGGGTCAGTCATGGTGTGGAGTGGCAGTTCTTTGGGGGGCTGCACAGCCCTCCATGTGCTCGCCAGACGTAGCCTGACTGCCATTAGGTACCGAGATGAGATCATCAGACCCCTTGTGAGACCATATGCTGGTGCGGTTGGCCCTGGGTTCCTCCTAATGCAAGACGATGCTAGACCTCATGTGGCTGGAGTGTGTCAGCAGTTCCTGCAAGAGGAAGGCATTGATGCTATGCACTGGCCCGCCCGTTCCCCAGACCTGAATCCAATTGAGCACATCTGGGACATCATGTCTCGCTCCATCCACCAACGCCACGTTGCACCACAGACTGTCCAGGAGTTGGTGGATGCTTTAGTCCAGGTCTGGGAGGAGATCCCTCAGGAGACCATCCGCCACATCAGGAGCATGCCCAGGCGTTGTAGGGAGGTCATACAGGCACGTGGAGGCCACACACACTACTGAGCCTCATTTTGACTTGTTTTAAGGACATTACATCAATGTTGGATCAGCCTGTAGTGTGGTTTTCCACTTTAATTTTGAGTGTGACTCGAAATCCAAACCTCCATGGGTTGATAAATTTGATTTCCGTTGATTTTTTTTGTGATTTTGTTGTCGGCACATTCAACTATGTAAAGAAAAAAGTATTTAATAAGAATATTTAATTCATTCAGATCTAGTATGTGTTATTTTTATTTTTGAGCAGTGTATTTTACAGCTGCTCTTTTTATTATGTTAATTTTATGTTACTTTTTAACATTTGTTTTCTTAACTGCATTGTTGGTTAATGGCTTGTAAGTAAGCATTTCACGGTATGGTCTACACCTCTTGTAATTCGGCGCACGTGACAAATACAATTTTATTTGATTGAGAGGTCAACCAATATCCATTAATCTCTTTAGGAAATGCATCATATTTTAGGGAATTAGTATTTTGATCATATTCAACAATACTATGCTTGCTCAGATAATACAATTGTTCTATGGTAGTTATCTTATTGAATTGTCTAAAAACTGTGTGATGTAATCTTGTCTTTCAGGAGGAGTTTGGCTACAATGCTGACACTCAAAAACTTTTGTCCAAAAATGGGGAGACCCTATTGGGAGCAATCAACTTCTTCATTGCCAGTGTGAACACACTGGTGGACAAAACAATTGAGGACACTATGATTAACATCAAACAGTATGAAATTGCCAGGTAATATGATATCAGTTTAAATTGGTTTACTGTTACTCGCTGATTGATGTGCATCCTCTTTTTGAACATGTTGACAGCATACGTTATTCCTAGTCATTTTCTGAAATTGACTCAGTTTAGGAAATTGCCATGTCCAAGTTAGTGTTTTGGGGGGGTTCATCAATGTTTTGTAGGATTTTGTTTGACTGTTGGTCGTGTTACTACCCCTAGCTTGGTCCCAGATCTGTTTGTGTTGTATAACCAACTCCTCCTTGTCTGGAAAAATGTTGACCATTGGCAAGTGAAAAGAAAGAGTATGTAGTTGACTTTATTCTGGTTTTTGACACCCCCTGTAGAGTTGAGTTCGACGCGTACCGCACAGACCTGGAGGAATTGAACCTGGGCCCGCGGGATGCCACCACGTTGCCCAAGATAGAATACTCCCAGCAACAGTTCCAGATCCACCGCGAGAAGTATGAGAAGATGCGCAACGACGTCTCCGTCAAGCTCAAATTCCTGGAAGAGAACAAGGTACTTCAGAAGCTAGTTTTTGCTGCCATTTCAGGAGACATGAGTATTCTTGGTCTTTTCAAGGGCTAGTACAGAATACATTTGACTAAATTTTGCATCCTTACTAGGATTTAATTGTCTTGGAACCTTTGCTGTCAAGGGATTAACATGGGTAACCAGGATCCCGGGACTGTCTCGGGAACACTCTTCACGTTTCCCAAAATAATAACCTTGGAAATTACAATATTTTTCCCTAATGTGGCACTAATGTAATTCCTTAACTTCTTGACGCAACCCATCCCGGTAGCGGGATCATTTTCATCAACAACTGCAGAATTGCAGAGCGCCACATTTACATTTTTTTAACTAAAAATATTTATATTCATGAAATCACAAGTGCAATATAGCAAAACACGGCTTATCTTTTTGTTAATCGACCTGTCGTGTCAGATTTTGAAAATATGCTTTACAGCGAAAGCAATCCAAGCGTTTGTGTAAGTTTATCGCTCACTAGACAACATTATGAACACCTAGCATCAAAGTAGCTTGGTCACGAAAATCAGAAAAGCAATAAAATGAATCGCTTAACTTTGATGATCTTCGGATGTTTTCACTCACGAGACTCCCAGTTACATAATAAATGTTCCATTTGTTCCATAAAGATTATTTTTATATCCAAAATATCTCCATTTGTTTGGTGCGTTATGTTCAGAAATCCACAGGCTCGAGCAGTCACGACAACGCAGACAAATTCCAAATAGTATACGTAAGGTCCACAGAAACATGTCAAATGTTTTTTATAATCAATCCTCAGGTTGTTTTTAAAATGTACAGTATAATCGATAATATATCAACCGCGACTCTTTTTCAGTAGGAGAGGGAGAGACAAAGGCTGCCCCACTCTGTTGCGCAAGCAAAACTCATGCGAACACCCAGCTTATCCACTGACGTGATGTTATCTTTCTCGCTCATTTTTCAAAATAAAAGCCTGAAACTATATCTGAAGACTGTTGATACCTTGAGGAAGCAATAGGAAAAGGAATCTGGTTGATATCCCTTTAAATGGAGCAAGGGCAGGCTATGGAACATAGAGCTTTCAAAATAGAAGCCACTTCCTGGTTTGATTTTCCTCAGATTTTCGCCTGCAATATCAGTTCTGTTATGCTCACAGACAATATTTTGACAGTTTTGGAAACTTTAGTGTTTTCTATCCTAATATGTCAATTATATGCATATTCTAGCATCTGGGCCTGAGAAATAGGCTGTTTACTTTGGGAATGTTATTTTTCCAAACCTAAAAATAGTGCCCCCTAGCTGAAAGAGGTTAAAATGAACTACATGCGCATCGGCAGATTAGCCGAAAATAAAATTATCCAAGCAGGTTGTCGCATGGAAGCTTTCTTTAGCCTGGCGTATTTTTTTCACACAGTCATCATAAATTCAAAGCACATGCCTAATTGACACTGCCGGACCGCACATGCAACCCGAATGCAGTTAATAAACAGCACAGTATAGCCTATAAAATGAGTGCTGCTTTGAGCTGTCATTGTGACTCTTCAGACGGTCACAAATGTTATAGGAATATGCCCAATTTACTACATGACATTACAGACATTAAGTCTGCTAACAATTCAGAGGCATGAGGGGAAATTATATTTTCCCCTAGAGCCTAGGCTATTTATCTATTCATTCCCACTGAAACCTAAATCCTGACACCTGTCTCGCATGAAAATTCCTAACTATATAGCTCAGTTGGTAGAGCATGGCGCTTGTAACGCCAGGGTAGTGGGTTCAATTCCCGGGACCACCCATACGTAGAATGTATGCACACATGACTGTAAGTCGCTTTGGATAAAAGCGTCTGCTAAATGGCATATATTATTATTATATTATTTATTCTGTAATTCATAGATTGTATTGTTAAAGCACGTCTCTTGCCTGTGTGTGTCAAAATACCGCTATTACATTTCCCCCGCTTCTCTGCACTGTCTCGTGCTTGCTTACTATATGAAAGCTTCGGTTGAGAATGTGTGATCAACAAAAAATATGAGAGTAGATATGGATATTTTTTTAACAGGGTTGGTCCTTGTTAAAATACTTTAATATTTAAACAATGTCCACTCTTCAGCTCATGAATAACGGGGAGATGATCTGTTGAATCAACTTGCTTTTGCTAAATTAGATATTGATATTCTGTCATTTGTTGAAGGTTATCTAGCAAGCTTAGCAAGTTTGGTCATTTTACTTTTGTTTGACTGTTACAAAGTTTGTATAATTCGATAACACTATACTCAGGGTGCGTCCTGAGTGCGAACTGTGTCGAGAGCCTACTGCTGAAATGTGCTGAATTAATTGAGGAACATGGTAATGCTCTGAATTTATTAACGGCCTGATTCACAATGTCATTGGCGATCAAAGATAAAGTAACTATCATTACTAAATATCAGTTTCATTTGCTCTGAAATCTTTACATAGTGGCGTAGCCAAGCCGACAACGTGGTGCAGAGCCCTTCTTATTTAGGGTGAACCCTGGCACAGTGACCATATCTTGGTTTTAAATGTGCATCTTCAATTTTTGCATTATTTTTTGGGATTCTCTGAATAAATATGAATTATTCCCACTATTAAAACTAGATACATCTTCAGGAAAATATTCATCATTACTGCCAAGTCGGCCTGGTCTCATTGACTAGATCTAACATAGTAAAACCAAATCCGGGACACTCAAATTGTAAGATATTACGTTTGGTGTGGTTACTTAAGGTAAAAATGAAAATTGTAATTCGTAACATATCATACGAAATGGGTAATGGACAGCCACAAATTAATACATACCGTTCGTGACATGTCATATTAAATGGAGTGTCTCTGATCTACGTACAGAATAATACAAAATGCTCTGAGACCAGGTTGGCCAAATCTCTAAAAAGTCTTAAAGTCTGCTGGGATATTTGCTGTATCAAAACAAACTTGTACATTACACAGTTCTTTAACAGTCATTAAATTTGAGTATGTGTTTGTTTACTCTGGTGTGAGTGCTCATGTCCTCTCTGTTCTTTCTCCGCCCCCTTTCCCAGGTGAAAGTGTTGCACAACCAGCTGATCCTCTTCCACAATGCCATCGCGGCATACTATGCAGGAAACCAGCAGCAGCTGGATCAGACGCTCAAGCAGTTCCACATCAAGTTGAAAATGCCCGGCGGGGATACGCCATCTTGGCTGGAGGAGCACTAATCAACTGACCCACCCCTCCCAAATAAACCACTGTGGTTTGATCTGGAGAGGCTCCAGAATTACTGTGAAGCAACAGGAAACGCTCTCCGCTCCTTGTCTGCCTCTGTTCCTCCCACTTTTCTTCAGGATTGTAAAAGGGTTTTAGGCAAAGCAACAAAGACAAAGAATTAATAAAAAAACAAAAATATTTGTCAATCTCTTGGTTGATAAACTGTAAGTTCTGTTTTCTACTATTTTCTCTTGTTCTTCCTGAACAAGGAAATCCATTGACCGTTGTTCTAATCGTGAAGTGGCACTCTTTCTCTCGTTCCCTTTTTTACTTGGAACTGTTGCAGTTCTTTTCGAATCATGGGAAATTCACTTTTTGGGGTTGATTTGACAAATCTAGTGAGAAGCACGGAGATGTTAAATACATTTTGAAAAGTGTATGGCCTTTTTACTCCAGCTTATTAATGTTGTAGCTCGATACCGCAGAGACATTTTGGGGACAAAATGTCCATCCTCTATTTGGCTCTGCATTCAGTTGGATAATTTATCTCCACTTGTTGTAAAAGTTTGCCCACCCATTGATGAAGTAACACTAATGATAGGCATCGTTAAATTTACATGATGTATCATAAGCTTGTGTGACACCTGTTATACCCAGTGTATGACTGTAGGAAATGGATTACCGCAGCCTTGGAATTCGATAGCGTAGATTAGATGGTTGGTTTTCACTGTTTGTCATTGTACTGTAATGAATAGCGCCGCTGGGCATTTTATAAGAAGTGTCATGATGTTCAAGTAGTGTTAACCATTTGTGTTTGACTTTAATCATGGGTATATGATGGACAATATTAATTATTGAATTGAACATTTTGTAATTCCAGAGAAATTGAAGGACCAGCCTTACCACGTGAACTTGATGTGCCTTGTTTTATGTCTGTACAACTCTCTCGCTCTGTCTGGTGTTTCAGCTAAACACAGACCCCTCACACTGCCAGCTTCAGGACCATATAGCAGTAGATGGATAAAGAATGGACCAAACATACCTATATTACATACACTCCAAACCAACATAAACCACTCAATTGTTCCATTTCACTATTACCTCGCCGTGTGAGTCTAATCCTTTTTGACGCATTTAAGGGGGGTAAATATGAGTAAACCGCTAGCGATTTAGCTGCTAATTAAAGAGAGACTTATCAGCATTAAAACTAACCTATATGCTAAATGAGAACGTAAATGTTTGCATTTTGGAATCAGAGCAACAAAAGTTCAGTCTTGGCATTGTACAACGACAATCTCTATGCTAGTTAATGGCGCAAACAGCACAATGTGACAGTGAAATAGGGTGATTCCCTTGACTTCCAAATTGCAGTCACTTTTTAAAACGTTATCCTCTCAAGTATATAATATCGCACATTTATGTACTATGAGACAAAAAAAACACTTGTGTAAGAACTGTGTATATGAGATGAAACCTAAATGAAAGTGGACTTGAAAAACTTATTGTACATAGGAAAGACCAGCATCGTTTCTTGAGCTTCTAACCTTTTGAATAGTTATTTTCTGAATACTATAGTTATTTCCTTCGAAAGGACCACAGGTATTCTAGCCAGCTGTCTCGTCCCTGCGGGCAAAATATGGCATGGGATTTCATAATGATATATTCTGGTTGTTGAAATGTTAGATAGCCAGATGACAACCAGGTGAAGACTTCTTTTTCATGACGCCATATTTTGGTTATCTGGTCAAATTATATCTGAACACCTTCCCTTTAGAACCTGACCATAATGTTCACAAAAGACATCATAATGACGGTATTGCAACCACTTTTGCCCACTGGGGTTCCTGTCTTCTACTTGTACCTACAGTACCATTCCTGCTGTACAACAGTGTGTGTGTATTGTACATCAATCTGTTGTTCAATGACATGATGTAAGCATAGATAAATATATATATTTGTAATTTCCTCTTATCTTAGATATATATTATAGGGTATATGAATGAAGCCATGGGGCATTGTTCTCATGCTGATTTACAGATGTTGAGTTCAAAAACAGGTTTCTGAATGTTGTGCAATGTCTTTTGGGGGAAAATAATAAAATGTTTTCATAAATGGCTCCTTTTGGTATTTTTGTATGTTTGCAATAATCGAGCGCAGGCATTTTATATTTTCACAATGTCTTTGCATTCTGTGCCTTTGTATGATGTGTGTACAGATTTGGATGATTTAGCTTCATGTGGTGCTTCCACCAGTGACTGGTATTGAGAAGGCTTAGCTACAGTATATAAATAAAGATATTTTCTGGTGTCACCTTTTTAAGAAAACTTAAAATTGCACATTGGTGTAGCTTGTTTTCTATTGATAAAGGAGATCATTCATTATGGAAGCATATTGTATATAACTAAAACATCTTAAAACTGAGTGGAATATTTTTTTTTTTTAAACAATTCCAGTGCAACATCTTTTGAATTGAGGCTTTTCCAAGTGGAAAGCGTTTTATTTTAGAATCGCCTACCTGCAACACCCAAAAGGCTTAAGCGTCACAGGATCTAACTGATTCGTTAAAAAACAGAATGGATGTGAAGTTTAACGACTGTCTTCTCAGAGCCATTACAAAAGTAAAAGCAAGTGCTGGTGGAACTGATTTGTGCTTAATAAATTGCTGTTGCTCTGCAATTTGTCAGCAATTCAACTTTGCTCACTCCTGGTCAGTTTTTAACTTTTTCAATCCTCAGATTCTATTGTTTGTCCTTTTTTTGATTGTACAATTTCAGAAAGTCAAAGCCTATCAGTTAACAGTCCTTTTGTGGTCATCAGACATTAACAGTGTAAGTGCTCACTCACTGGCTCTATTATTCATAAGGATAGACTCTTTGTATGGCATATGTTCTTTGTTTGCCTAGATATGTTACTGTAATATAGAATGATCCATTCTGTATAACTGTTTGGCATGTAAAACGCCAGCATGAAGTCATAAGTGTGCCTCGAGGTGTGACGCAAACATATACAGTGGGGCAAAAAAGTATTTTGTCAGCCACCAATTGTGCAAGTTCTCCCACTTGAAAAGATGAGGCCTGTAATTTTCATCATAGATACACTTAAACTATGACAGACAAATTGAGAAAGAAAAAAATCCAGAAAATCACATTGTAGGATTTTTAATGAATTTATTTGCAAATTATGGTGGAAAATAAGTATTTGGTCAATAACAAAAGTTTATCTCAATACTTTGTTGGCAATGACCGAGGTCAAACGTTTTCTCTAAGTCTTCACAAGGTTTTCACACACTGTTGCTGGTATTTTGGCCCATTCCTCCATGCAGATCTCCTCTAGAGCAGTGATGTGTTGGGGCTGTTGCTGGGCAACACAGACTTTTAACTCCCTCCGAAGATTTTCTATGGGGTTGAGATCTGGAGACTGGCTAGGCCACTCCAGGACCTTGAAATGCTTCTTACGAAGCCACTCCTTCGTTGCCTGGGTGGTGTGTTTGGGATCATTGTCATGCTGAAAGACCCAGCCACGTTTCATCTTCAATGCCCTTGCTGATGGTAGGCTTTGTTACTTTGGTCCCAGCTCTCTGCAGGTCATTCACTATGTCCCGTGTGGTTCTGGGATTTTTGCTCACCGTTCTTGTGATCATTTTGACCCCACGGGGTGAGATCTTGCGTGGAGCCCCAGATCGAGGGAGATTATCAATGGTCTTGTATGTCTTCCATTTCCTAATAATTGCTCCCAAAGTTGATTTCTTCAAACCAAGCTGCTTCCCTATTGCACATTCAGGCTTCCCAGCCTGGTGCAGGTCTACAATTTTGTTTCTGGGGTCCTTTGACAGCTCTTTGGTCTTGGCCATAGTGGAGTTTGGAGTGTGACTGCTTGAGGTTGTGGACAGGTGTCTTATACTGAACACGTTCAAACAGGTGGCATTAATACAGGTCATGAGTGGAGGACAGAGGAGCCTCTTAAAGGTCTGAGTGCCAGAAATCTTGCTTGTTTGTAGATGACTAAATACTTTTTTGCCCCACTGTATATATAAATAATTGGATGTATGGTGTAGCCTACCTTTTTCCTGTGAACTTAAAATTGGGGGTCCAGCCTTCAAGGTGGCTTACCCTTAGGGACCAAACAGAGGTCCAGTGACAGCCCATAGTCATTGGGAAGGAAAAAAATGGACATACAGTTGGGGAGATAAGGTTCATCTTCGGGTCAAAGGTGAGGGGTCTAATGGAAATTTCCAGGTGAACAAAAAGGAGAGCAGTCAAATCAATCAAAATCATCTCGGTTTAATTATAGGTTGCAACAGGGTGACACCCCCAGCACAGGAGCAGAGAAAATGTATAATTTGGCCTTAGCAGAGAAGGCCTTTATATCCGAATTACATAGCACCAAATGTCCTATAAACAACAGACTGGGAGGCTTGGAAGTCAAAACAACTTTGTCAGCTGCTACAGAATCACACAGTGTTTCACAGAATACAACAAAAATCAGTGTCCTTGGTCCTTCAAACACCAGTCTGGCGTCAATCACTATCAACAGATGCAGCATGAGTTTAATTCATAACATACAGCATCAAGTCCATCAACCCATACCTTGCACAACCAGAACACTGGAAATCATGTGTACTATAGAAATAGAAAACATATAAACATGCTAAGCATTGTGTTAATCCCTCTAAACTGAATAACAACTTTATTCATCTTAAATATTCCCCATTCCAAGGGTTTAGGGTCAGAATTGAAAGACTAATAGTTATAGCAATGTTCTACTCCTGACCTTAAATGCTCCCAAGCATCTGTCTCTACTATTTTACTCACCATCCTCTTTCTCATCAGGTCCACTCTCTCCCTCTCCATCTCCAGGCAGGCACTCCCTTCATCTTCGTGGCCTCCACCAAAATAGTCACCTTCAAAGACATTAGTAGCTAGCCTATAATACGTTTGCCCTACATGTGGTGATTTTCTTCAAGAAAAGCTGACTAATACAATTGGAGATTCCTGTTTACAAACTACATATACGTCGTTTGGAAAACGAAAGTGCATCGCTAACAAATACGGTGTCAAAATGTTGACGTTCAACATATGCTTATTACATCGTAATAAAACATCAATAACCGCAACAAGACGCGTTGCACCAAATTGTAATAACATTTCTCACCGGCCGTGTGTGTCGCGCGCCTCACCGAGCAAGATACGGGAGAACACACCGTGTTCACCTGAGCCAATGACGTTTGAGATTGTGCATGCTGTCCGGCGGCTGCTACTGCTGTCGCCTCTGCCGCCCTTCAATAGATTCTCTTCCCTCGACGCGACGTAGCGAACAGAGGAATCCGTCGCTGCTCTAACAACCAAATAATAACAATACACATCTTTTCTGTCTCTGAAAAGTACGCCTAACTACCTGAAACGTTAACCGTGCAGATGGCCTAGTATGCATTTTACCCTTCTATCTCTCTCGGGTAAGTGATTCATCAGTGTATTATTTGCTTATTTAGTCTGCAATTAATTAGGTAACTCACTGCAACTGTGAAGATGTGTGAAATGACATCATTCATGCAAGTCAATGCTTCTAAACAGTTATTCTTATGCAAAGTTTATTCGCTCTTTGTATAGATGTCTGTACATAAGGTTGTTTTAGCCTTCATGTACATGACAGCCTAAATTCGTTCCTTCGTTCTTAGGGTTATTTTACAACATGTTGTAGCCTACTATGTGAATGGTACAGCATAGGCCATTCCATCCAACACTGATTCCTAATTCTATGGATAGGACATGTCACAGGATATAGATATTGTAGGTTAGTATCATAGCTAACAATGCACATTTCATGTCATGTGTGAGCATACCATATTATATATTAATGTATTTGTTGTCAGAAAATAATACAAGTGGTTACATTTTTTCCAAATATCTACCTGTTAAAATAATTAATATGACATAATTCATTCACATGTCCTTAATTGAATACAATTAACAGTGATTATTCAATGTTCTGATTGACTCCGCCTTGCCACCCATTGATAATGTAAGTTTGCCAAATGCCATCAGTGGATTTTGTTGGCTTGCTTTGAATTTATTGTAAACTGTGCAAAGTCTACTAAACTACATGAGCCCATCTAAGATTTACGGTATTGTTTTGTGTGAAAATAGTATTACCATACAAAAACAACTCTATTTTTTTTCTTACTAAAACACCTGCCCAATCTCCCTGAAAACACATGAATTGCTGTATACATACATACGTACAGTATGTTTGCATTTGGCAACAATGTTGAATGTTGAAGTTTACCCATTCGTCTTAAAACAAGAGTGAAAATGACAACTTCTTCAAAAGCAATTCTAATGTTATTGTGGATGTTCGCAAGTCAACTAGTAGCTCTGTGACCCCTCAACCTACGAGGCTACTTGTAAGGCTTTGCGCTCTGCCTGCGTTGGTCTAATCCCAAGACCCTTGCTCTTCCTTGGCCTTTGTATGCCATTTCTCATGCTGAGATGAATTAGTGGCAATCCATTCAAGTGAAGGGAACAATGCCCAAGAAAGAAAAAAGGTGCTCCCCTCCCCAGGTCTGGTCAAGGGGGTGGGTTTGGTATCACCCCCGTTGCCGTGGATACCGGGACCAGCAGGGGGAAAACTACATCTTATAGCAGAAAGGGCCTTAGAGGAGGCTTGATTGATTTGTTTGGGAGCAGTGGCAGGATAATAAAAAAGAGTGGGAAGTTGGGATCTACTTTATGTTCTACAATTCTGTTTTCTTAAATCATGTCTATGAAAGTGTTACAGCTCAGATTGTTGTAAAAGGTTCCGTTTACCCACGCTTATTGCAGAAAACCCCCCAACTTCCTCGGATTTGAATTGGAATGTGATTCTGATTCTGATGTGATTCTGAAAGGATGTCGCTGAAACATTTGATCCTCTTCACTTCGCGTGCTGCACTGTCATGGACATGGAAAAGGTCAGAGCGCTGTAAAGTTCAGGAGTGGAAAATGCAATGTTTTTATCTACAACACTGGCGGATTACAAGCCACAATATGCATCGGAAGGAGAATAATGAGACTTGTAAAAAGTCTGTATAACTCGCAATGACGATATACTTCAAACACAAACCTTATCAGGTTTCAAGTTTCAATAAAGTACATCTTCAGGATTCATATGACATATTTGCTCTGTGAGTTAGATGAACGTTAATATTTTTTAACTTTTTAGGATTGTCCTTGGAAATACAAAACACCTTTTTTATTAAGAGGGTGCGTAGTATCATTAAGCATTCATTTAAACCACACACATGGGTACAAGGGCCTGGGGTATTTGTCTTGGTCTGAGCTATTGCCCTGGGCACCTTGTTTTTCCCCTCTCAAGTAAACATCAGGTGTTTTCAGTTCCTCTGCTTCCCCCTCCTGTTATCTCTATGGTAACCTCAACAGCGTCCCTTCCTCATCTGTCTAGGGCCTAGGCCAATCACCGCTTTCTGTGTCAGAGTTGAATATTTTGATCAAACTGAAGAAGCCATTTTGAAATGTCATTTAATTAAAATGTTATTTTGAATAAAGACAGATACAATGACAACAGTCACACATTTTCACCCACACTAATTTCCAGTGCTTGTCCCTAGATGAGCATTAACATATATTTAAAAATAAAATCTGGTTATACGGTGCCATAAAAAGGGGTTATTCGAGCAAATATTCTAGATACCAATACTAGAGGCTCAGTTAGTAGAACTCAGTGTTCCATCATAGCCGGGCTAGACAGTCACCACCTGTTAACAATGGAACAAAGGGGACGGAATCAAACCTTTGTTTTGATGCTTATCTCAATTCACTGTGTTTCCCTGTTCTGTGTGATCCCGTCTCTCATTCTGTCAATGGATCTGACTTATCTTTCCCAATGAATATCCCCACTTTTCTTAACTCTCGATAGGCTTGGTGATTTAGAGACAGTTTCTTTTTGATATGATGTTTGTCATTTGTGCTCTCAGAATGGCTTTCAACACGCAGTGATTAGCCTCCACCTCTCTCGGGGCTCTCATTCTATATTGAACAAAAATATAAACGCAACATGTAAAGTGTTGGTCCCATATTTCATAAGCTGAAATAAAAGATCTCAGAAATTATCCATACACACAAAACATGTATTTCTGTAAAATGTGTTTACATCCCTGTTAGTGAGCATTTCTCCTTTGCCAAGATAATCAATCCATCTGACAGGTGTGGCATATCAAGAAGCTGATTAAACAGCATGATTATTACACAGGTTCACCTTGTGCCGGGGACAATAAAAGGCCACTCTAAAATGTGCAGGCATGCTAACTGCAGGAATGTCCACCAGAGCTGTTGCCAGAGAATGTAATGTTAATTTCTCTACCATAAGCCGCCTCCAAGGTCTTTTTAAAGAATTTGGCAGTATTTCCAACCGGCCGCAGACCATGTGTAACCACCCCAGCCCAGGACCTCCACATCTGGCTTCTTCATCTGCGGGATCGTCTGAGACCAGCCACCCGGACAGCTATGAAACTGTGGGTTTGCACAACCAAAGAATTTCTACACAAACTGTCAGAAACCGTCACTGGGAAGCTCATCTGAGTGCTCGTCGTCCTCACTAGGGTCTTGACCTGATTGCAGTTTGGCGTCGTAACCGACTTTAGTAGGCAAATGCTCACCTTCGATGGCCACTGGCACGATGTAGAATTGTGCTTTTCACTGAGGAATTCTAGTTTCAACTGTATGGCAGACAGTGTGTATGGCGTTGTGTCGGTGAGGTGTTTGCTGATGTCAACGTTGTGAAAAGAGTTCCCTATGGTGGCGGTGGGGTTCTGGTATGGGAAGGCATAAGCTACGGACAACTAACACAATTGCATTTTATCAATTGCAATTCACAGTCGTGAAGAGGGCACAACAATGCCACTTCCCCCTCATGAAGCTGAAAATATTTTGCATGGGCCCTCAGATCCTCAAAGAGTTATACAGCTGCACCATTGAGATAATCTTGACTGGTTGCATCACCGCTTTGGATGGCAACTGCTTGGCATCTGACCACAAGGCACTACAGAGGGTAATGTATACAGGCGAGTACATCACTGGGGCAGAGCTCCCTGCCGTCCAGGACCTCTACACCAGACGGTTTCAGAGGAAGGCCTTACAAATTGTTAAAGACTCCAGCCACCCAAGTCATAGGCCGTTTTCTCTGCTGAATATATTCAGCTCTTGTGACAAATACAAATGTACTTGATTTATTGTAGTATACTGTAGAATACTGTAATATTCACATTTAACGCTAGTATAAATACTGTAGTAAAAGAAAACTGTAGTATATACTGTATTGTTTTTGCAGGCTGTATTATACTGTAGTATGTACTATAGTGTTTCTGCAGACATTACTGAAGTATTTACTGTAGTGTTTTTGATTTATTATATTTGACATAGAAGTAGAGCCTTTCTCCTTCAGAAGGTAGGCAGAAATTAGGTCTGAACAGATAGGTCAGAGCTTCTGCTCTTTTCTATAACCTGTAGGGTCTATACTTGGCATGTACTGTAGGTTTTCACTTATGGCTGGCACAAATTGCTATATGGGTTAGGAGAATGAGAAGGGGTATATGCTAATTAAATACATTCTATATTAAGTACTACACATGATCAAGGGGTAGTACAGTGTCTAGTATAGTATTCTACAGTATACTACAGTTACTATAGAATTCTATGTGGGACTTGAGAGCTCCCGTATTAGTTACTTTAGGCTAGATCTTATGACTACAGTGCCTTCAGTAAGTATTTACATTTTGACTTATGACTTATTCCACATTTTGTTGTGTTACAGCCTGAATTCAAAATGTATTAAATATTTGTTTTTCTCACCCATTTACACACAATACCCCATAATGACAAAGTGGAAACATGGTTTTAGACATTTTTGCAAATTGATTGAAAATCAAATACAGAAATATCCAGTTTACATAAGTATTCACACCGCTGAGTCAATACTTTGTAGAAGCACCTTTGGCAGCGATTACAGCTGTGAGTCTTTCTTGGTAAGTCTCTAAGAGCTTTCCACACCTAGATTGTGCAACATTTGCACTGACAAAGTTCTTCAACCTCTGTCAAATTGGTTGTTGATCATTGCTCGACAACCATTTTCAGGTCTTGCCATAGATTTTCAAGTAGATGTAAGTCAAAACAGTAACTCGGCCACTTAGGAACATTCCCTGTCTTCTTGGTAAGCAACTCTAATGTAGATTTCGCTTTACCTTCTAAATTATTGTCCTGCTGAAAGTGGATTTAATCTCCCAGTGTCTGGTGGAAAGTAGACTGATTTTTAATATGTTTAGCTCTATTCCATTTATTTTTTATCCTGAAAAACTCACCAGTCCTTAACAATTACAAGCATACCCATAACATGATGCAGCCACCACTATCCTTGCAAATATAGAGAGTGGTACTCAGCAATGTGTTGTGTTAGATTTGCTCCAAACATAACACTTTGTAGTCAGGACAAAAAGTGAATTGCTTTGCAACATTTTGTTACAGTATTACTTTAGTGCCTTGTTGCAAACAAGATGCATGTTTTATAATGTTTTTTATTCTGTACAGGCTTTCTTCTTTTCACTCTGTCAGGTTAGTATTGTAGAGTAACTATAATGTTGATGATCCATCCTCAGTTTTCTCCTATCATAGCCATTAAACTGACCATCCAAAGTGACCATTGATACACCATCCAAGGTGTAATTAAGAACTTTGCCATGCTCAAAGGACAATTCATTGTCTGCTTTTTTATACACCTCTACCAATTGGTCCCCATCTTTGCGAGGCATTGGAAAACCTCCCTGGTCTTAGTGGTTGAATCTGTGTTTGAAATTCACTGCTCGACTGAGGGACCTTACAGATAATTGTATGTGTGGGGTACAGAGATGAGGTAGTTATTAATAAATCATGTTAATCACTATTATTGCACACAGAATAATTCCATGCAACTTTACGCCTGAAATTATTTAGGCTTGCCATAAGAAAGGGGTTGAATACTTATTGACTCAAGACATTTCAGGTTTTGATTTTGAATTAGTTTGTTAAAATAAATCGAAATGCATAATGCCACTTTGACATTATGGGGTATTGAGTGTAGGCCAGTGACAAAAAAAATCTACATTTAATTCAGGCTGTAACACAACAAAACATGGACAATTCATGGGGTGTGAATACTTTCTGAAGGCACTGTATGTCCCAAATGGAACATTATTCTCTATATAGTTTCCTATATAATTCCCTATAGCCCCTTTGGGCCCTGATCAAAAGTAGGGAATAGGATGCCATTTGGGATGCTGCTTCTATATAGCTTGTTGCTGTACATTAGACCTTTTGAATGCAAAATGACAGAGCAAATCTTCCAGAATTGAATCTCTCCATTCTGAAACGCTTTGTCTCAGACTCCCAGGCTGTGATTAAGGGATGGATCCTAAGCTCTGGGATTTGTTAGATACTGCCGTGTTGGAAGTCTATAGCACGAAGCCTGGAATAAAAATGAGATTGCAGGTGTTGGTGCTGCTATCGGGGCTATGCGCTAGAAGACATTGGTACGTACTGCAGGTTCCATAGAGAGATATGTGATTCAACTATTCACACTGATATTTGCTGGTACTTTCTTTTAATGAGATCTGGAATCCTATTTCCTTGAGATTTGTCGGTACTTTAAAAAAAATGAGATCTGGAATCAACATTTCCATGACAGCATGTATGTAGATCAATGTAGGCTGTCCATGTGTATATTTTACCAGGTAAGCTGACTGAGAACATGTTCTAATTTACAGCAACGAACTGGGGAATAGTTTCAGGGGAGAGGAGGGGGATGAATTAGCCAATTGTAAACTGGGGATTCTTAGGTGACCGTGATGGTTTGAGGGCCAGATTGGGCAATCAATCCTTCCTCGTGTGCAATTACAGTATGTTCTAGGGACCCTCAATAAAATATCCCATTTCATTAATAATTTCCTTATTCCGTCAGATTGTACACTCTATGAGAAAGTACATGAATGACCAAGTTGCATTAAAGAGAACTCAGATTCTGTCTGCCTCAGCATCATTTGCAAGATACAGTATGTCTTTGAGCTCCATAGTTAATACATTTTCTGGGTTTATATATATGTTTTGATAGACTTAACATGATGAGAAGAGACTAATGACACTTTCATGAAGTAGATTCAAAAGTGACACTGTTAACAATTGTGAAATCAGAGACATGCTTTCATGTACCTCACTAGTTGTAGTATTGTATGCACTATAGTAGTGTTGTAGTACTCAAGACTGGTCTCAGTCACAAATCCGGTCTTGAGACTTCTTTTTTATAGTTTCAGGCTTGGATAACATTGTTTTCAGTCTTCACTCGGTCTCGAAGCCAATACACAGATTACTTGATATTACTGTCGAGCCCCAGACCAGCCTTTATTGCTATATTTTCATGTCAACATTTTTGATAATGACTATAGTACACAAAGTACAGTATAGCAATGTGTTCAAAGTGGATGCTGAAGATTTTGGACAAGACAGGTAACAAGATGCTGCCTAAAGTTACACATCTGACAACAGAGAAAGACTTCTACTTTGTAGTACGAAGAGTTTCATACGCAATCAGCTTCCTCGATACCCACATAACTCCCTTTTTCATCTGAATTGTAGTCTAAGACAATGCCTCAAATAGACAGTGGTTTGGTTTTACAACGTGGACTACCTAACCCAGAAACCCACTTACTGTGCCTTATTGGTTTAATCATCTGTCCAGCCACTCCTGGGAATAGATGGCCACCTGTAGGCCTCCCTTTTAGTGTGTTTGAAGAGATCAGTTTGAGTAAGGTGATCTTGATCACATAATGAGTAGTTCCTTGGGATGCAATGTGATTTGTAGATCACGTGATTCTGAGCACTGCATGGGCAGTCGGACTGCAATGTAGTCAATCTCAAACACACACTTTGTTTCCCCAGATTTACCTTTTCTAATGACTCAGAGGATCAATGGAGAAACCCAGACAGAAAATATGGGGTAGTGATTAGCTCCCACACACTCATTGGCAGTCTTCCACTGAAGTCCAATGGTCTGGATCTGGCATTAGAGTGTTTTTGTATTACAACATATAAGTGACAGATGGATGAGAAGAAGTTAGCAAAATCATTAACAAAATGTAGAAAAGCTGTAGTAGATATTAAGGCCATTTTTGTTTTGGAGGGTTTGTTATTGTAGTGATGCCATGTGTGTGTTTGTGTGTGTGTGTGTGTGTGTCAAAATAAAGATATTGAAAGGATAGAAGATGGTTTGGGCAGGTTTATTTCTGTAAGACATAATCATGTCCTAAAATCTTTTGCTATAGTGGCATTAATCCAACCAGTCCTTTGACCATCTGCTTCACCTTCTGAGCTCCATTTTGTCAGATTGATTGAGATTAGATTAGAGAATAGAGAGTTTAATAGTCACATGTACAGGGTTACAGATGTAATTACAGGGCACAGTGGGGGAAGGGGGGAGATAGAACCTATTGGCGAGTCTTTCTTTTTGCCGTGGTGCTCCTATACTGACAAAAACTGGAAGAAATAATTGGAGCGCACAGAGAAAATTGAATAGAGATATGATTTAAGTGTAATTAGTCACCTTCAGCCATAATCTCTCGCACCGTGAACAAGATTTTGATGCAGAGAAAATGAATAGCAGTGTATTTATAGCAACGTTTAAAAAAAAAGTATTCTGTAGGCCACTGTTGAGTCAGAGCAGGGAGACATGGGGACAGTTTGGAGGAAGAATGATGATCATTTTGGTGATCCCAGAGATTTGAAAATATCTTTATCTTCATGTTTTTGATTGTCATTTGTTATGACTGCTTTCCAAACCATAAAGTACATGCACATAAAATTGTGTAGCTTAATCGGTTACCACATAATGTTTAGTCTGGATAAATGTTTCGTCTGAATATTGTGAGGTGAACTTCTATATTATTCACAAAGGATGTATTTGATTAGTATAACTACTTTAGTCTGATCACCCATTGCAAAGTCCACCGTGACCTTATCATCTGTATCCATTATTCCAGTGTTCATAATTGCTACTACACCAACAACAAACTGTGATAATCTGCTGAAACAGCCAGGAGATTTCTAATAAACTTTTGAGTTCTGTTACACCCTTACACCCAGTATAAATACCTGTCCCGTACACAGCTTTGGTTGTTTGTTTGTATCCTTGATCATTTAGAATATGCCTAACCAGCCAGCCTTGTCTCATAGACTAGATGTAAAATAGTAAATGCAAAGTAGTATGATATGTTACGTTTGGTATGGTTACATAAGAAAGAAGGTTACTTAAGGTAAAAACAAAAGTACGGTGGTTGGTCGGGCGTATGACAAGAACATCTAGCAACCCAAAGGTTGCGTGTTCGAATCTCATCACGGACAACTTTAGCGTTTTTTTGCTAATTAGCAACTTTGCAACTATTACTACTTTTATATGCTTTGCAATTCCATAGCATCACAAATAATAAAATGCAACCTTTACATTATCAGACTATAGGATCTGCTGCTGGTTCAAGCAGGATTGGCTTGTGGCTAATGTTTGTTAGCTAGACTAGGGGTTATGGTTAGCGGTTAAGGTTAGGGCTAGGAGTTAGGTTAAAGGGTTAACGTTAGGGTAAGGATTAACTGACATGCTTGGAATAGAGGTCAAGCAGTAGTTCTCCCTTAAAATTTTCCAGCAAAAGTAGAAGTTTAGACGCTAGTATCCTTCATTGGATATATTTTATTGGCCCCAAATTATCACAGCCATCCCAATAGGGAGGGACATACTCATAAAACATAAAACAATGTAGTGTTTGAACACCTCAGTCAAGAGATGAGATAGAGGGATGGAGGGAAAGCGGGAGAGAAGGTGCATGTGTGTGTGTGTGTGGGGGGGGGGGTTCTTGACAGAGTAAACAAGACACAATATTTCCTCAGCAAGAGTCTAAATGGTGAGTTATTTGTCTCTAGGGATGATGTTCAAAGCTGGGGCAGTGGTTAGAGCATTGGACTAGCAACCAAAAGGTTGCAAGATCAAATCCCTGAGCTGACAAATTACAAATCTGTTGTTCTTCCCCTGAACAAGGCAGTTAATCTTAGAACTACCCATCCCGGATCCGGTATATTTGTCATCAGCAACGCTGAATAGCATAGCGCAACAGTCAAAACATATTACTAGAAAATATTAATATTCATGAAATCACAAGTGAAATATAGCGAAGCACAGTTTTACCTATTGTTAAATCACCCTGTCGTCTCAGATTTTGAAATTATGCTTTACAGCGAAAGCAATACAAGAGTTTGTGTAAGTTTATCGATAGCCTAGCATAGCATTATGTACACTTAGCATCAGGAAGCTTGGTCACGAAAATCAGAAAAGCAATCAAATTAACCGTTAACCTTTGATGATCTTCGGATGTTTTCACTCACGAAACTCCCAGTTAGACAGAAATATATTTTTTATATCCAAATGCCTCCGTTAGTTTGGTGCGTTATGCCTAGGAATCCACCGGAAATAGCGGTCACGACAATGCAGACAAAAATTCCAAATTATATCCATAATGTCGACAGAAACATGGCAAACGTTTTTTATAATCAATCCTCAAGGTGTTTTTCAAATATCTATTCGATAATATATCGCCAAGACAGTTGGCTTTTCACGAGGACCGGGAGGAACAATGGCCGACTCTCTCTTTTGAGCAAAAATCACTCTGAGAGCCCCCACCTGACCACTTACGTAATGTGGTCGTTCACGCTCATTCTTCAAAATAAAGGCCTGAAACTATGTCTAAAGGCTGTAGACACCTTAGGGAAGCCATAGAAAAAGGAATCTGGTTGATATCCCATTCAATGGTCAATAGGGATGCATAGGAACACAGAGCTTTCAAAATAAGAGTCACTTCCTGATTGGATTTTTCTCAGGCTTTCGCCTGCAATATCAGTTCTGTTATACTCACAGACAATAGTTTTACAGTTTTGGAAACTTTAGAGTGTTTTCTATCCTAAGCTGTCAATTATATGCATATTCTAGCATCTGGTCCTGAGAAATAGGCCGTTTACTTTGGGAACGTTATTCTTCCAAAAATAAAAATAGTGCCCCCTAGCTTCAAGAGGTTTTAACCCACTGTTCCTAGGTTGTCATTGTAAATAAGAATTTGTTCTTAACTGACTTGCCTAGTTAAATAAAGGTTAAATAAATAACCCAGGGAAGAGACTTGGTGTACTGTTTGTTATTTCATGTTTTAACGTTCGTAGAAAGTCTAAAGACGGTATGGAACTCACTTCCCCTCTGTTAGCAATTGATGTTATTCTTCAATAACACAAAATCCAGAGCAAATCAGAGGGAGAAAAATAGGTTTGAGTAGGGCAATTCAAGATGTTACGCTGGGAGGTAGATGTTCAGTCTGCCCTCTCCTCAGCTTTTCTCCACCGAACAAAGGAACAAGATGCCGTTTATAACCCCTCACCCTAGCCTGGGGTTGACCAATCAGAAGTCCTTGCAGTACAACTGGCCAATGGCCAAATAACAAGTTTCCTGCTCCCGACTAAATGTACATAGCACACATAGCACATGCAGCACACGTAGCTTAGGAGTGTTTAGGAGTGACATTCCACAGATTCTCAACAGATGTTGAACTGAAAACGAACTCCCATTGAGCGTTAACTCTAGTCCTCTCGTCCTCTGCGTTGTGTATTTCGTATCTGTATTTCTATAATGATTCATTTGTTTGAATTAGTTTGATTCATAATAGAAAATGTATAATAGAAGATGCCCCATGAAATGTGCAGTGACATCTTCTGAAGTATCTTGGTAGAAATGGCTCAAACTTTCAAAGGAAAAGCTCTTTTGAGAATCATGAATTCATAATATATTTGCATAGGAGCAAGTACATGTTGCTTTCGCTGTGTTGAATATTGCATTGACTCAGAAGCTTATGTAAGATGTCTGTCTGGGTGTATTCCAAATGGTACCCTATTCCCTGTATAGTGCACTAGTTTTGACCAGGGTCCATAGTGCTCTGGTCAAAAGCTCTGGTCAAAAGTACAGTGGTTCTTCCTTTAAAAGTTTTGAGCTTATGCTGCGACCGTTTGTAGTAGATGGTGGCAGATTGCATTGTTCTGTCATTGCACCACATTATCACAAGGGAGAGTTAGAACACTGATATATTGATAGTCTAAACTGTGGCATAAATGGACTATCTTTTCGTAAATTAATGGAAGTGTTTTCAGTCTGAGAGTCTCTCTTATCTGGCACTAGAGTCCTGCATCAGGCAACAACATAAAATGCTGGTGGTGGTCCTGGAGTTGAGAGAGACTTGGGTAAATACAATAGAGGAATTACACTTGACATGTGGACTGACAATTTTCTAAAATTAGGCACTCTGGGACTTTGGCTTCTCTCCCTCGAAAAAAATGAAATAAATCATTCCAAATAACAAACTGGATTTATTTACGTGTGTGAAAGAGTGATAGCTCCTCTATATGAAGTGAGTTTCTGAAACACTGAGTCCTTTACTGATGTGAAGCAGAAACGGTATGTCACGCCTTGGTCTTAGTATTTTGTGTTTTCTTTATTTATTTGGTCAGGCCAGGGTGTGACATGGGTTATTGTGGTGTGTTTTTTGTCTTGTGCTTTTGTGGGGTGCCTACGTAGTCTATGGCTGCCTGAGGCGGTTCTCAATCAGAGTCAGGTGATTACCGTTGTCTCTGATTGGGAGCCATATTTAGTGTTTCGTGGGTGATTGTTCCTGTCTCTGTGTTTGTTGTCACAAGATAGGCTGTATAGGTTTTCGCGGTTCGTTTGTTGTTTTTGTATATTATTGTTATTTTCATGTATCGTATTTTTTCCATTAAAGAACATGAGTAACCACCATGCCTCATTTTGGTCCGACTCTCTTTCCACAGACAAACGCCGTTACACGGAATGAAAGAGAGTCCAGTGAGGATTTGTCATAGAGGTCGACCAATTATGATTTTTCAACGCCGATACTGATTATTGGAGGACCAAAATAGCCAATACCGATTAATCGGCCGATTTAAAACAATATTTGTAATAATGACAATTACAACAATACTGAATGAACACTTATTTTAACTTAATATAATACATCAATAAAATCAATTTAGCCTCAAGTAAAAAATGAAACATGTTCAATTTGGTTTAAATAATGCAAAAACAAAGTGTTGGAGAAGAAAGTAAAAGTGGAATATGTGCTATGTAAGAAAGCTAACGTTTCAGTTCCTTGCTCAGAACATGAGAACATATGAAAGCTGGTGGTTCCTTTTAATATGAGTCTTAAATATTCCCAGGTAAGAAGTTTTAGGTTGTAGTTATTATAGGAATTATAGGACGATTTCCCTCTATATCATTTGTATTTCATTAACCTTTGACTATTGCATGTTCTTATAGGCACTTTAGTATTGCCAGTGTAACAGTATAGCTTCCTTCCCTCTCTTCGCTCCTCCCTGGGCTCGAACCAGCAACACGACAACAGCCACCCTCGAAGCAGCGTTACCCATAGAGAGCAAGGGAAACAACTACTAGAAGGCTCAGAACGAGTGACATTTGAAACACTATTAGCGTGCGCTAACTAGCCAGCCATTTCACTTCGGTTACACCAGTCTCAACTCGGGAGTTGATAGGCTTGAAGTCATAAACAGCGCAATGCTTGACACACAACGCACGGCAAAACGCACGAAAGTGCTGTTGGAGGAACTCCTGCAGATACTTAGATACTTGTATGCTCAGTCAGATTATATGCAACGCAGGACACGCTAGATAATATCTAGTAATATCATCAACCAAAAATGGATCACAAATCCAGGGGGTCAGAAGCCATTGCTCCAAAACCACCATAAAAAAAGCCAAATTACGGTTTGCAAATGAACATGGGGACAAATGTCCTCTGGTCTGATGAAACAAAAATAGAACAGTTTGGCCATAATGACCATTGTCATGTTTGGAGGAAAAAGGGGGATGCTTACAAGCTGAAGAACACCATCCCAACCGTGAAGCATGGGGGTGGCAGCATCATGTTGTAGGGGTGCTTTGCTGCAGGAAGGACTGGTGCACTTCAAAAAATAGATAGCATCATGAGGAGGAATATTATGTGGATATATTGAAGAAACATCTCAAGACATCAGTCAAGAAGTTAAAGCTTGGTCGCAAATAGATCTTCCAAATGGACAATGACCCCAAGCATACTTCCAAAGTTGTGGCAAAATGGCTTAAGGACAACAAAGTCAAGGTATTGGAGTTATAGCTTCTTATGCTTTCGCCGAAAAGCCTTTTAAAAATCTGACATGTTGGCTGGATTCACAACGAGTGTAGCTTTAATTGAGTATCTTACATGTGTGATTTAATGAAAGTTTGATTTTTATATACATTTATTTGAATTTGCCGCACTGCATTTTCCCTGGTTTTTGGCCAAGTGGGACGCACGCATCCCCTATACCATAAGAAGTTAAACAGGTCAACATTCACAAGGACGCAGGGGCAGACGGATTACCAGGACGTGTACTGCGAGCATGCACTGGCAAACTGGCAAGCGTCTTCACTGACATGTTCAAACTCTCCCTGTCCAAGTCTGTAATACCAACATGTTTTAAGCAGACCATCATAGTCCCTGTGCCCAAGAACACTAAGGTAACCTGCCTAAATGACTACCGCCCCGTAGCACTCACATCTGTAGCCCTACAGTGCTTTGAAAGGTTGTTCATGGCTCACATCAACACCATTATCCCAGAAACTCTAGATAATTGGCATACCACCCCAACAGATCCACAGATGATGCAATCTCTATTGCACTTCACACTGCCCTTTCCCATCTGGACAAAAGGAGCACCTTTGTGAGAATGCTATTCCATGACTACAGCTCAGTGTTCAACAGCATAGTGTCCTCAAAGCTCATCAATAAGCTAAGGACCCTGGGACTAAACACCTCTGCAACTGGATCCTGGACTTCCTGACGGGCTGCCCCTGGTGGTAAGGGTAGGTAACAACACATTTGCTGATCGTCAATACAGGGGTCCCTCAGGGGTGCGTTCTCATTCCCCTCCTGTACTCCCTGTTCATTCATGACTGCACGGCCAGGCATAACTCCAACAACATAATTAAGTTTGCCGATGACACAACAGTGGTAGGCCTGATCACCGACAACGACGGGATTGCCTATAGGGAGGAGGTCAGCGACCTGGCTGTGTGATGCCAGGTCATCAACCTCTCCCTCAACGTGATCAATACAAAGGAGATGATTGTGGACTTCTCATCGCCGGGGATGCAGTTGAGCAGATTGAGAGCTTCAGGTTCCTTGGTGTCCACATCCTCAACAAACTAACATGGTCCAAGCACACCAAGACAGTTGTGAAGAGGGCACAACAAAACCTATTCCCCCTCAGGAGACTGAAATGATTTGGCATGGGTCCTCAGATCCTCAAAAGGTTCTACAGCTGCACCATCAAGAAAATCCTGACTGGTTGTATCACTGCCTGGTATGGCAGCTACTCGGCCTCCGACCGCAAGGCACTACAGAGGGTAGTGCAAACGGCCCAGTACATCACTGGGGCCAAGCTCCCTGCCATCCAGGACCTCTATACCAGGCGATGTCAGAGGAAGGCCCTAAAAATGGTCAAAGACTCCAGCCACCCTAGTCATAGACTGTTCTCTCTGCTACCGCATGGCAAGCGGTACTGGAGTGCCAAGTCTAGGTCCGAGAGTCTTCTAAACAGTTTCTACCCCCAAGCCATAAGACTCCTGAACACCTAATCAAATGGCTACCCAGACTATTTGCATTGCCCCCCCCCCCCCCGCTTTTACATCGCTGCTACTTTGTTGTTATCAACTATGCATAGTCACTTTAATAACTCTACCCACATGCACATATTACCTCAACTAACCGGTGCCCATTGACTCTGTACCGGAACCCCCCTGTATATAGTCCCGCTATTGTTATTTTACTGCTGCACTTTAATTACTTGTTACTTTTGTTTCTTATTCTTACCCGTCTATATTTTTTTAACTGCATTGTTGATTAGGGGCTCATATTCTCCGCATTTGACTAATACAATTTGATTTGAATTGAATTTGGGGCAGTGCGGGAAAGGTTTGTTTAATGAGTTACCATTTCCCGAACTAACTCCAAAATATAGACATCATACCAGTCATCAATTAATCATTTCCTCATATCAGTCTAATTCTGAACATCATAGACTCCGTAAATCTGCACGAACCCAGGTCTCACTAATCATTCCGTACCACACAAAGTGATTTGATTATTTATTTACTAACAAGCTAAATGATAATAGAATACACACACCCACGGTATATGTTATCGATTAGAACTTAATATAATGACAACAGGTCCCCAGCGGACCAACACAATATGTAACGTGTTGAGAGAGAGAGAGAGAGAGAGAGAGAGAGAGAGAGAGAGAGAGAGAGAGAGAGAGAGAGAGAGAGAGAGAGAGAGAGAGAGAGAGAGAGAGAGAGATTCCCTTTCTCTTAGTTTTATGTTTCCTTGTATTCGTTCTGGAAGAGTGGTCTTCTGAGGACGGCTAATTAGCCGTGTAGATCAGGTATTCCCAAACTGGGGTATGCGCAATGCCGTCGGAAGTAAGCCAAATAAAAATGTGATTCACATTTGTTCATTTTTTTTCTTCACATTTTCAAACAGTCCATTTATATTTTCCAACGGGGCTATACATTTGGGTGAGGTTTTTTCTCTCACCTGAGTAGCCTCGTTTCACTGCCAAAAATAAACCATCTAGTCTTCGGCGAAATAACAACAGAAATAACATACAGGTAGCCTAGTCAAATAATTAACATCCAATCACATTAACTGTAACTCTCTCATGGGAATACCACTAATGTAGCCAAACTTAGCTGCTGCTCATGTTGGTATCTGTACTGATGGCGCAAAAGCAATGACAGGGAGACGTAGTGGAGTGGTAACGCGCATGCAAGCAGTTGGGTCCAACATCACATGGGTACGCTGCAGCATCCACGAGAGGCTCTTGCTGCCAAGGGAATGCCTGACAGCTTGAAAGACGTTTTGTATACTACAGTGAAAATGGTTAACTTTGTTAAACCTTTTACGGCTAGGGGTTCCGCTAGCGGAACGTTTCGACAACATCCGGTGAAATGGCAGAGCGCGAAATTCAAAGAAAATTATTAGAAATATTTAACTTTCTTACATTCACAAGGGCAATATACCAAATTAAATCTTAACTTCTTGTTAATCTAGCCACTGTGTCAGATTTCAAAAAGTCTTTATGGCGAAAGGAAACCATGCTATTATCTGAGGACAGCACCCCATCAACCAAACACATGACAATCATAATTCAACCCACCAGGCGCGACAAAACTCAGAAATAACGATATAATTCATGCCTTACCTTTGAAGATCTTCTTCTGTTGGCACTCCAATATGACCCATAAACATCATAAATGGTCCTTTTGTTCGATAAATTCCGTCATTATATCTCCAAAACGTCAATTTATTTGGCACGTTTGATTCAGAAAAACACTGGTTCCTTCTCACGCAACATGACTACAAAAGTTACCTGTAATCTTGATCCAAACATTTCAAACAACTTTCCTAATACAACTTCATGTATTTTTTTTACATAAATAAACAATCAAATTTAAGACGGGATAAACTGTGTTCAATACCGGACGAAAACAAAGTGGAGCGAGCTTTCAGGTCGTGCGCCCCAACCACAACAGTACACTAGACTCGACCCTCGTTCTGAACAGCCATACTTCTTCATTACTCAAAAGAAAAACATCAACTAATTTCTAAAGACTGTTGACATTTAGTGGAAGCAATAGGAACTGCAGGCAAGTGCCCTAGAAATCTAGATCCACATAGAAAACTGATTGAAAACACTGTCACCTCAAAAAAAAATCCTGGATGGTTTGTCCTCTGGGTTTTTGCCTGCCAAATAAATTATGTTATACTCACAGACATCATTTTAACCGTTTTAGAAACTTTAGAGTGTTTTATATCCAATTGATATGCATATCCTAGCTTCTGGGCCTGAGTAGCAGGCAGTTTACTTTGGGCATGCTTTTCATCCAAAATTCCAAATGCTGCCCACTATCCTAAAAAAGGATAGGGGCAGTGTATTTTCTGCACTATGCAATGATATGGGCAGCGACCATGTAATGCTTTTTCAACATACAGAAGTGCTCTGATTATTATTATTATTATTATATTATCAAGGGGCATAGTATTGACACGTTTTTTAAAATTGAGAGACAAGTTTAAAGTTTTCTCACTCGACTGGCCTATCTGGGTAATGTTTTTTCTTGCCTGAATGATCTGAATCTAGGATTACAGGGACTCTCCACAACTATATTCAATGTGCTGGACAAAATTGAGGCTATGATTAAGAAGTTGGAGCTCTTCTCTGTCTGCATTAAGAATCATTGTATGATTTTTTTTGTGTGCAAATGAACTCAAGCTTACGGACAATGACAAATGTGATATAGCTAAGCACCTGAGTGAGTCGGGTGCGCAATTGCGCAGGTACTTTGCCGAAACAGATGACACAAACAACTGGATTCGTTATCCCTTTCATGCCCTGCATCCAGTCCACTTAAATTAACAATATCTTTTTATTTTTATTTTACCAGGAAAGTCAGTTAAGAACAAATTCTTATTTTCAATGACAGCCTAGGAACAGTGGGTTAACTGCCTGTTCAGGGGCAGAATGACAGATTTGTACCTTGTCAGCTCAGGGGTTTGAACTTGCAACCTTCCGGTTACTAGTCCAACGCTCTAACCACTAGGCTACCCCTCATCTGAACAAGAGAGTCTCTTCGAAATGGCAACTAGCGGTTCTGTGAAAATATAATTTAATCAGAAGCCACTGCCAGATTTCTGGATTGGGCTGCGCTCAGAGTATCCTGCCTTGAGAAATCGCGCTATTAAGACACTGATGCCCTTTGCAACCATGTACCTATGTAAAAGTGGATTCTTGGCCCTCACTAGCAAGAAAATTAAATACAGGCACAGACTCTGTGTGGAAAATTATTTAAGACTGAGACTCCAATACAACCCAACATTGCAGAGTTATGTCACAATTTTCGATGAACAAATTAGGTTTTATATGTAAGATGGTTAAATAAAGAGCAAAATGATTGATTATTATTATATTATTATTTTGTCCTATAAGAGCTCTTTGTCACTTCCCACAAGCCGGGTTGTGACAAAAACTCACACTCATTCTTATGTTTAAGCTTTCACTGATGCCAAAAAACAACATTTGAGAGTGCGCTGACCCTGATGCTAGAGGGGGTATGCAGCTGGAGGTTGAATGTTTGAAGGGGTACGGGACTATAAAACGTTTGGGAACCACTGGTGTAGATGATCTCAGCGTGGGGATGAAAGCAGTGTAGACAAACGATGACTTGAAGAGAATAACCGGATGGTCCTGCTTAAATTCACCTTCTTAGATACAGTACTACAGAACAGCTACTCAACCGTAGCATTGATTGTTAAGAGGTTCCTTTGTCTTCAACCTCGTGTTGCGTTGAAGACAAACTAGACCCCAAAGGATTTGTCTGCTGCCTAATGGTTTACAATCGACGTGAGGTGTCATAAAACCCCCACATCCATTCCTCTCCCCTTCTGCAGGGAGAGAGAGAGCTCTGTAGAGCTGATCCACTGTAACCTGCTCTCTTGTGTATTCAATGCTTAAGTACTCTAAGACCAGATTTGCCGCAACAAAAAAATGCATCAACCCCTACAAATATATACATTTATTAATTACCCTGCATTATAATTGTATAAAAGTCCCTTAGATATTAATTTAGAATCCTCTAAATTTAATTAGATCTACATGGACATTTTATTGATCTGCCAGTATTTTTATTTAGAGATTCCAGTAAACTCTTTGATGTTTCCTTTTATGTGTCTTACCAATTATTATTGGATTATTCACCATGGCAACAAACAACATGTATTTCTTAGTTAGGTTGGCTTTTGTGGAAATTTTCATTTTCAGGAATGTTTGTGCGTTTTTGACCAAATGTAAGTCAGAACCTTGCCCTGACCATGAGCCTGCCTGCTGTCCTGTACCTTGCCCCACCACACTGGATTATTGATCCCTGCCTGCCCTGACCCTGAGCCTACCTGTCGTTCTGTACCTTTTGGACTCTGATCTGGATTACTGACCTCTGCCTGCCCTTGACCTGTTGTTTTGCCTGCCCCCTGTTCTAGTAATACACGTTTGTTACTTCGACACTGTCTGCATCTATGTCTTCCATGAAACGTGATACATCCACCCATGATGGGCTATTAGCAGGACAATAGGAAAGGGGGGTAGGGTGAGCATTGTATTTACATACACTGCACAGTAGCCTACTAAACATGTGTATTTTCAAGTAGTAAAAAAAACAGTTCTAGTAAAAATAGCGTATTTCTACCACGGTAGATGCTGTGTTTTTGGTTGATGGACAATATTAAAAACAGTCAAATGCATTCCTGAAGTCAATTGCTTTAGCTGACATGTTGTGGTTTATTCATTGTTTAATTAAAGGTCCTTTCTCTTCTCTGTGCTGGAGTTTTTTAAAGAATACAAAAGAAGCCTTCCTCCCTTGATGGGCTATCAGCAGGATAATAGACTCTTGCCGAGTTTAGGGACTTTAAATGTATTCATGATGTTTGCGAGGCATGTCACTTCTCTCTTTTGCATAGCCCACCACATCTGGATGGATGATAACGAATTACTATGGAAATAAATATCACTGATAACAGAAATATTGGAATAAAGTAGGCTAATGAAGGCAATAGATTGTTGCTTACTGAAACTCCCAAAGTCATCCAATTGTTATAATAGGATTTGAGGCATTAACCTACCTGTGTGTGGTCAACTATTTCAGCACCGTTTTGTGCTGCTCTGAGACAAGCATGGGGACTGGTCTTGATAAATCAATGATATTTTTTATTTTCACTGAATCTCCGTTTTGGTATTGGTTAGACTAGAATTAGGGTGTGGAAATGTAAGGATTAATTTGCTCTTCACTCGCAGTCACTTAGTAGCCTAGGTCTACTGCTGACCGGTCACGTTGTACAGCATCATATTTTCCTAATATTAAAAACAGTCAAATGCATTCCTGAATTCAATCGCTTTAGCCAACACGTTGAGGTTTCATTTGATAAAAAATGCTTGAATGTATTTAAAACATGGATGACTTCTGTGCTGTGTGATGACATGCACAAATAAATTAATGATTGATTGATATACTGTATATTGAAGTAGGCCTGTATGCCAATAAGTAAGTTACGCTAATATAGCTACAGTAAACAGGACTCTTAGGTCACAGTTCCATGTCATTTTTTTTTGTCATTTAACTTCTCAAAGATAGCATTAATGGCAACAATGGCTGACACTTAAATAACATGAATTCTGCAGCACCCCTCAAGCTGTGCTGCAGTGTGACACAACTTTTAAAGGAAGAACCACTGTAGTGCACTATATAGGGAATAGGGTGCCAGGAAACCTAAAGGTCAGTACTTGCTTAGGACAGCAACTTGGACATTTTTTAGTTCAGTCTGGAAGAGATATGAATATTCATAGGGGACCTGTCCATTTTCAGTTAGTAGGGCTACTTACACTGGCCTTTAATGTCCAATCAGAAAATACAGGCTCCATCCGAGCACTAATCTCCGTCTTAATCTCAATCTTAATCCCTTTTCTTTCCTGAATCTGATCAGGATTTGTCGAATAAAAGCCCCCGTTGTTCACATCGTTGCCTGACATCCCAGACACTGAATGGCAGATTTCTTAATCTGTTGTTTGAGCTAGTTGTCTATATTCATAACAGTAGACGGATGAGGTTTTGGTCTGCACTCAAAACATTTCAAACCTCGACTTGTCAGGTACAGTGACACATTTAGCTCTGAATAACACATATTGCATGATAGGTGGATTCAGTGAGGTATGAAAGTGGATAGACCATAGTAGACAAGTCTACGAGCAGAGTAGACTAACAGCAGTATTGGGATCACCCTAGACAGGAGATGCATTGTTGATGCAATCTGTCATCTCCTGCCATGTGTAAATGATGTACTTGGTGTCTCTCCTGCTGTTGTACAGCGTGTACTGGAAGCATCTGTCCCTGTTTGCCACACACGCCCATAAGGCGTAATTTCGTATCATTTTCATTAAAATAGATTATTTGGCTGAGAGTCTTTTTTGTCTCGGTTTCTGGGTAACTGTGTGTGTTTGTGTGCGTCTATGTACGTAAATGCCTGCATGTTTTTAATCTCACACAGTTGACATATCCACCTGCTCGTCCCATTGTTTACTCTGAAGAGATCTCTCCTCTCGCTCACACTCCCACTCCCCTTACTGTTGCTATGTGCGTGTGTGTGTATGCGTGCATGTGTGTCACTCACCTCCCCATCTGATGTGTAAACAGACTAAGTCAGGGAAGGGGTACGCCAGGAAGCCGGTATGCTATACTAAACTGAATAAACCCTGAACTGCCTTATTTTTCTAGCAAGTTTGGTTTGAAAGATAATATAAATAAACAGTGTAGAGATGACTAGACAACCCAGGTAGAGGACTGTTTCTATGATATAATGTGCTGATTTTACTATGGTATCTTGAAAAAGAGAATCAACAGAAAACACCGATCCTGGTATGACGCATTCATACCATTCATTTTCATATGTTCATTTTCATTTTTTTTCCCAAGATGGCGTAGCAGTCAGACGTCCTTTGTCCTCGTCTTGTCCCGTGTATACATATTTTATATATTTTTATATTTTTCTTCGCATATCTTTTCATGTATTTTTTTCTAAAAACTCAACTTCAAAACACTCTCCTAAACCCGCCTCACCAAATGTGTTGCGGATCTGTTTTTTTCTCTCCAAAAGTATCATTCACCTCGTATCCGAAATCCACAACAGAAGTTAGCCAGCTCACTAGCTAACGTTATTATTCAGCTAACCACGGCTAGCGGTCATCAGCTATCCTTTAGCTCGGAAAGCTATCGCCAGTTTTGTACAACGCGACTCAGACCAGAGCATACCTGAACTATTTTCTCTCTATATCCCCGGATTTCTACCTCAAGCTCTGGACATTTATACCTGGATCTTGCAGCTAACTAGCTGCTATCCGAGTGACTATCGGCTGACGCCGATTCCGGAGCAACCACCAATAATCCCCGGAGCTAGCCAGCTGAAGAGTTCCATCAGCCACTCCTGGGCTACAATCACCTATCCGGACCCGTTTTACTGCCGATGCGGAGCCCCACCGTGCCTTCACGACTGGATTACCGACGTTATCGTTATCTGCCTGAAGGAGTTATTCAACTGGCCCCTCCATCGAGAAGTAACCTGAATGTTAATCTGCTAACTGCTTCCCGCTAATCGTTAGCTGTCTTGGGCATATCGGCTGCTATCTGAACAGGTCTATCGAACAATCTTCTTGGACCACTATAACAATAACTATTTTGACAATTGGATTGGTCCCCTCTACCACATGGAACCACACTAATCTACCGACGGAAACGCACAGGGTGGCTAAAAACAGACCTCCATCTTCTGCTAGCTTGCTACCCATGGCTCGGCTAGCTGTCTGAATCGCCGTGACCCCAACCAACCTGACTACTCACTGGACCCTTATGATCAGGCGACTATGCATGCCTCTCCTTAATGTCAATATGCCTTGTCCATTGCTGTTCTGGTTAGTGTTTATTGGCTTACTTCACTGTAGAGCCCCTAGCCCTGCTCATTATACCTTATCCAACATTTTAGTTCCACCACCCACACATGTGATGACATCACCTGGTTTCAACGATGTTTATACAGACAATGTCTCTTTCATCATCACTCATAGCCTAGGTTTACCTCCACTGTATTCACATCCTACCATAGCTTTGTATGTACAGTACATTATAACTTGAAGCTATTTTACCGCCCCCAGAAACCTGCTCCTTTTACTCTCTGTTCAGGACGTCCTAGACGTCCAATTCTCATAGCTTTTAGCTGTACCCTTATCCTACTCCTCCTCTGTTCCTCTGGAGATGTAGAGGTGAATCAAGGCCCTGTCGTGCCTAGCTCCACTCCTATTCCCCAGGCGCTCTCTTTTGATGACTTCTGTAACCGTAAAAGCCTTGGTTTCATGCATGTTAACATTAGAAGCTTCCTCCCTAAGTTTGTTTTATTCACTGCTTTAGCACACTCTGCCAACCCGGATGTTCTAGCCGTGTCTGAATCCTGGCTTAGGAGACCACCAATAACTCTGAAATCTCCATCCCTAACTACAACATTTTCAGACAAGATAGAACGGCCAAAAGGGGCGGTGTTGCAATCTACTGCAGAGATAGCCTGCAGAGTTCTGTCCTACTATCCAAGTCTCTACCCAAACAATTAGAACTTTTTGCCCCCCACCTATCTTCAGAGCTCGTGCTGATAGGTGACCTAAACTGTGACATGCTTAACACCCTGGACATCCTACAATGTAAGCTTGAAGCCCTCAATCTCACACAAATTATCAATGAACCTACCAGGTACAATCCCAAAGCCGTAAACACGGGCACCCTCATAGATATCATCCTAACCAACTTCCCCTCTAAATTCAACTCTGCTGTTTTCAACCAAGATCTCAGCGATCACTGCCTCATTGCCTGCATCCGTAATGGGTCAGCGGTCAAACGACCCCCACTCATCACTGTCAAACGCTCCCTGAAACACTTCAGCGAGTAGGCCTTTCTAATCAACCTGGCCCGGGTATCCTGGAAGGATATTGACCTCATCCCATCAGTAGAAGATGCCTGGTTATTCTTTAAAAATGCCTTCCTCACCATCTTAAATAAGCATTTCCCATTCAAGAAATTTAGAACCAGGAACAGATACAGCCCTTGGTTCTCTCCAGACCTGACTGCCCTTAACCAGCACAAAAACATCCTGTGGTGTTCTGCATTAGGATCGAACAGCCCCCGTGAAATGCAACTTTTCAGGGAAGTTAGAAACCAATATACACATGCAGTTAGAAAAGCCAAGGCTAGCTTTTTCAAGCAGAAATTTGCTTCCTGCAACACAGGTTCTGGGACATTGTAAAGTCCATGGAGAATAAGAAAACCTCCTCCCAGGAAACTCTGTCACCACCGATAAACCCACTATAATTGAGAATTTCAAGAAGCATTTTTCTATGGCTGGCCATGCTTTCCACCTTGCTACCCCTACCCCGGTCAACAACATCTCGCCTTCCCCATTTCTCCTTCTCCCGAATCCAGTTAGCTGATGTTCTGAAAGAGCTGCAAAATATGGACCCCCACAAATCAGCCGGACAAGACAATTTGGACCCTTTCTTTCTACAACTATCTGCCGAAATTGTTGCAACCCCTATTACTAGCCTGTTCAACCTCTCTTTTGTGTCATCTGAGATTCCCAAAGATTGGAAAGCAGCTGCGGTCATCCCCCTCTTCAAAGGGGGGGACACTCTTGACCCAAACTGTTACAGACCTATATCTATCCTACCCTGCCTTTCTAAGGTCTTCGAAAGCCAAGTTAACAAACAGATCACCGACCATTTTGAATCCCCCCGTACCTTCTCCGCTATGTTTCAGAGCTGGTCATGGGTGCACCTCAGCCACGCACAAGGTCCTAAACGATATCTTAACCGCCTTCAATAAGAAACAATACTGTGCAGCCGTATTCGTTGACCCGGCCAAGACTTTCGACTCTGTCAATCACCACATCCTCATCGGCAGATTCAACAGCCTTGGTTTCTCAATTGATTGCCTCGCCTGGTTCACCAACTACTTCTCCGACAGAGTTCAGTGTGTCAAATCTGAGGGCCTGTTGTCTTGGCCTCTGGCAGTCTCTATGGGGCTCCACAGGGTTCAATTCTTGGGCCGACTCTTTTCTCTGTATACATCAATGATGTCGCTCTTGCTGCTGGTGAGTCTCTGATCCACCTCTACGCAGACGACACAATTCTTGGCCTATTTATTGCGTTTACCTCCTTTATCTCACCTCATTTGCTCACATTGTATATAGACTTATTTTTGTACTGTATTATTAACTGTATGTTTATTTTACTCCATGTGTAACTCTGTGTTGTTATATGTGTTGAACTGCTTTGCTTTATCTTGGCCAGGTCGCAGTTGTAAATGAGAACTTGTTCTCAACTTGCCTACCCGGTTAAGTTAAGGAGAAAAAAAAATGACATGATGATGGACAGTGAAAAGAGCCAGATTTGGACAAGATTCACTGTCACAGGGTCAACAGGCAGTCTTAATGAGGTTAACACTAGTAAAATAAGGCTTAGACATATGAAGAAGACACAAAAGAAGGCCATGGGCAATATGACTACCTTACACTCGTAGACAAGTCTAGATCGAGACACTTTTGAGGGATTTAAAACATATAAGTTCAAAAGCAAGGGATCCATTCCCCCACTGAGCTCTCCTCAAAGCTGTTCTCCTCTAATAAGCGTCTCCGCTTCGATGATGGCGGATGCAGGATTGGCTTAATCCCAGAGAGGCGGACCCTCTCTGCTCCCACTGTGCGAATGAAAAGCTCCAGCACTGCGGGGGTTAATTAGCACTCAGACTGTGTGTGTGACTGCGTGTGTACTGGGGTTAACAAGCACTCAAACAGCCACAGGAAGTAACCTCTCTTGGGGACGCCGGATTACAACTCGCCCTTCGATCTGGAGGATAATTTTTCTCCTCAGCCCTCAATATTGGAGTAGTGAATGAGAAGATGGTGGTGGGCTAGGTGGAAAGTAATATGCCACATGGTCTAGGTAAAGAATGTCACCCTACAGTTGGGGGACGACACACACATACACATATACAATATCATATCTCTGCCACCCCCTTTCCCCCTATTGTGTAGAATCTGGCCACAGTATCCTCAGGGCTAAAAATCTAGCTTCAACAATCCACACTACCCGTCCTTTAAAGATAAACTTTAGAGAGCTTTTTTTGCGTCCACCTTAAAACCCTTTCTCTCTGTGCCGGGGCACATCATCCCCAGTGGTTAATAAGGCTGGGTGGGGCAGCCCTGTCACTGATAAAGACTGATGGGAGTGGGAACGCTGTAGGGCTAAACAGTCTGTCTGGGCTCGCTCACTCTCAGTACAGCAGGTGGGATGTATTGTAGGGAGGTGACCAAAAACCACAGACTTCCCCTGTGGAGATGGTTGTTCTTCTGGAAGGTTATCCCATCTCCGCAGCACTCTACCAATCAGGCCTTTATTGTAGAGTGTCCAGACGGAAGCCACTCCACAGTATACATTTATATGCAGATGATACAGTCTTGTACTCAGCTGGCCCCTTCACGGATTTTGTGTTAAATGCGCTACAATTTATAGATCGACAGGTAAGCGTGCTCATGAGCGGCTAGATGTACTTTACCCAGTGGTGTAAAGTACTTAAGTAAAGATACTTTTGAGTACTACTATACTGTTTATATTTTTGACAATTTTTACTTTTACTCCACTACATTACTAAATGAATGCTCAAGCAGGACAGAAGTATAGCACCTATCAATATAACGCTTTGTCATCCCTACTGCTTCTGATCTGGCAGACTTTGTAAATGTTTGTAAATTGTTTGTAAATTATGTCTGAGTGTTGGAGAGTGCCCCTGTAATTAAAAATAATTCTAAAATCGTTAATCCTTAATATAAGGAATTTGATGTATAGCATTTACTTTGTACTTTTGCTGTGTATGACAATTTAGTACATTTTCTACCACTGTACTTCAGTACAATTAAAACCAGATACTTTCAGACTTTTACTCAAGTAGTAACATTCACTTTTACTTGAGTCATTTTCTGTTAAGGTGTCATTACTTTTACTCAAGTATGACAATTTAGTCCTTTATCCACCACTGTCTTTACCATTCAGCCATCAGATTTTCCACCAATGCTACTTATAGGACACATCACTGCACTCTATACTCCTCAGTAAACTGGTAATCTCTGTATACCTGTCGCAAGACCCACTGGTTGATGCTTATTTATAAAACCCTCTTAGGCCTCACTCCCCACTATCTGAGATATCTGCAGCCCTCATCTTCCACATATAACATCCATTCTGTTAAAGGTCCCCAAAGCACACACACATCCCCGGGTCGCTCCTCTTTTCAGTTCGCTGCAGCTAGCGACTGGAACGAGCTGCAACAAACACTCAAACTGGATAGTTTTATCTCGATCTCTTCATTCAAAGACTCAAACATGGACACTCTTACTGAAAGTTGTGGCTGCTTTGCGTGATGTATTGTCTCTACCTTCTTGCCCTTTGTGCTGTTGTCTGTGCCCAATAATGTTTGTACCATGTTTTGTGCTGCTACCATTTTGTGCTGCTGCTATGTTATGTTGCTACCATGCTGTGTTGTCAGGTGTTGCTGTCTTGCTATGTTGTTGTCTTAGGTCTCTCTTTATGTAGTGTTGTCTGTCTTGTCGTGATGTGTGTTTTGTCCTATATATATTTTTATTTAATTTGATTTAATCCCAGCCCCTGTCCCCGCAGCAGGCCTTTTGCCTTTTGGTAGGCCATCATTGTAAATAATAATTTGTTCTTAACTGACTTGCCTAGTTAAATACAGGTTAAATAAATCAATAAAAACATTTAAAAGGCACATGACAGTCTTCTTGTAGTTTGCCAAGAGGCATCTAAAGGACCCTCAGACCATGAGAAACAAGATGATCTTGTCTAATGAAACCAAGATTGAACTCTTTGGCCTAAATGCCAAGTCAGGATCGAGGGAAAGATGAATGGAACAAAGTATAGAGAGATCCTGCTCCAGAGTGCTCAGGACCCTAAGCACACAGCCAAGACAATGCAGTAGTGGATTCTGGACAAGTCTCATTGACACCCCTCCCTTTGTTTTTACACTGATGCTACTCGCTGTTTATTGTCTATGCATAGTCACTTTAACCCTACCTACATGTACAAATTACTTTGACTAACCTGTACCCCGCACATTGACTCTGTAGTGGTATATAGCCTCGTTATTTTTTTCATTTTTTTTTCTTTACTTTAATTTCTTTAGTAAATATTTTCTTAACACATATTTCATAAACTGCTTTGTTGATTAAGGGCTTATAAGTAAGCATTTCACGTAAGGTTGTATTCGGCACATGTGGCAAATAACATTTGATTTGATTTTCATTTGATTTTCAATAGCCGCGCTGCGACACACCCCTCCAAACTGACACAGCTTAAGAGGATCTGCAGAGAACAATGGGAGAAACTCCCCAAATACGTGTGCCAAGCTTGTAGCGTCATACCCAAGAGGACTCGAGGCTGGAGGCTGTAATCGCTGCCAAAGGTGTTTCAGTCTGAATACTTATGTAACAGTATTTATTTTTGTATAAATGTGCAAAAAAAAAAATCAAAAAAAATGGTTTTTGCCTTATTATTATGGTGTTGTGTGTAGATTGATGAGGGGGAAAATTATTTCATCCATTTTAGAATAAGGTTGTAACATGACAAAATGTGGAAAAGTCAAGGTTCTGTCACGCATAGGTGGAATAGGTGGCAGGGAAGTCAGGTGCAGGAGAGTCAAATGGAGTGTAAATATGGAGTCTTTTAATAAAGTTCCAAGAGTATGCTCCATAACAATAAATGACAAACAAACAAAACATGGGTACGAGGACCCGACGCACACCTATACAAACAATCACACTACACTGACAACAAATCAATCTCTGACAAAGACATGAGGGGAAACAGAGGGTTAAATACACAACAGGTAATGAATGGGATAGAAAACAGGTGTGTGGGAAGACAAGACAAAACCAATGGAAAATGAAAAAAGGATCAATGATGGCTAGAAGACCGGTGACGTCGAACGCCGAGCACCGCCTGGACAAGGAGAGGCAACGACTTCGGTAGAAGTCGTGACAGTACCCCCCCCCCCCCAGACGACCCGGAGGGTGAGGCGCAGGGCGATCCGGATGGAGACGGTGGAATTCTGATAACATGGAAGGATCTAACACGTCCTCCACCGGAACCCAGCATCTCTCCTCCGGCCCGTACCCCTCCCAGTCCACGAGGTACTGAAGGCCCCTCACCCGACGTCTCGAATCCAAAATGGATCGAACAGAGTACGCCGGAACCCCCTCGATGTCTAGAGGAGGCGGAGGAACATCACGCACTTCAGCCTCCTGGAGTGGGCCAGTCACCATCGGCCTGAGGAGAGACACATGGAACGAGGGATTAATATGGTAATGAGTGGGTATTTGTAACCTATAACATACCTCGTTCACTCTCCTCAGGACTTTAAACGGCCCCACAAACCGCGGACCCAGCTTCCGGCAGAGCAGGCGAAGGGGCAGGTTTCGGGTCGAGAACCAGACCCTGTCCCCTGGTGCGAACACTGGAGCCTCACTGCGGCGACGGTCTGCGCCAATTTTCTGGCGCCTTATGGCACGCTGAAGGTGGACGTGGGCTGCCTCCCAGGTTTCCTCAGCGTGCCAAAACCAATTGTCCACCGCAGGGGCCTCGGTCTGGCTCTGATGCCAAGGAGCTAGAACCGGCTGATACCCTAATACACATTGAAAGGGAGTAAGGTTAGTGGAGGAGTGACGTAGCGAGTTCTGAGCCATCTCTGCCCAGGGCACGAACTTCGCCCACTCCCCCGGCCGATCCTGGCAATAAGATCGCAGAAACCTACCCACATCCTGGTTAACTCTCTCGACCTGCCCATTACTCTCGGGGTGAAAACCTGAGGTAAGACTAACCGAGATCCCCAGACGCTCCATGAACGCCTTCCAGACCCTTGATGTGAACTGGGGACCCCGATCAGACACTATATCGTCAGGCACCCCATAGTGCCGGAAAACGTGTGTAAACAGGGCCTCTGCAGTTTGTAAGGCCGTAGGGAGACCGGGCAAAGGGAGGAGACGACAGGACTTTGAAAACCGATCCACAACGACCAGGATCGTGGTGTAACCCTGTGAAGGTGGAAGATCAGTCAAAAAATCCACCGACAGGTGCGACCATGGCCGTTGAGGAACGGGTAGAGGTTGTAGCTTACCTCTGGGCAGGTGTCTAGGAGCCTTGCACTGGGCACACACCGAACAGGAAGAAACATAAATCCTCACATCCTTAGCTAAAGTGGGCCACCAGTACCTTCCTTCAAGACAGCGCATCGTCCGACCTATCCCAGGATGACCAGAGGAGGGTGACGTGTGAGCCCAATATATCAATCGGTCATGGACAGCAGACAGAACGTACAGATGACCAGCTGGACACTCAGGGGGAGAAGGCTCTGCACGTGACGCCCGCTCAATGTCCGCGTCCAGCTCCCACACTACCGGCGCCACCAGACACGAAGCTGAGAGTATGGGAGTGGGATCCATGGACCGCTCCTCTGTGTCATACAGCCGAGACAATGAGTCTGCCTTAACGTTCTGGGAGCCTGGTCTGTAAGAAAGAGTAAACACAAAACGAATGAAAAACATGGCCCACCTTGCCTGGCGAGGATTCAATCTCTTCGCCTGCCGGATGTACTCCAGATTGCGGTGGTCAGTCCAGATGAGAAAAGGGTGTTTAGCCCCCTCAAGCCAATGTCTCCACACCTTCAAGGCTTCTACGACAGCTAACAGCTCTCGGTTCTCCACATCATAGTTTCGCTCCGCTGGGCTGAGCTTCTTTGAAAAGAAAGCACAGGGGGCGAAGCTTCAGTGGCGTACCCGAACGTTGAGAGAGCACTGCTCCTATCCCAGCTTCGGATGCGTCCACCTCCACTATGAATGGCAAAGAGGGATCCGGATGAGCCAGCACAGGCACCGAGGTAAACAGAGTCTTCAGGTGCTCAAAAGCCCTGTTTGCCTCAGCCGACCACTGCAAGCGCACCGGGCCCCCCTTTAGCAGTGAGGTAATGGGAGCTGCCACCTGACCAAAACCCCGGATAAACCTCCGGTAGTAATTGTAAAATCCCAAAAAACGCTGCAACTCCTTTACCGTGGTTGGAGTCGGCCAATTACGCACAGCTGTAATGCGGTCGCTCTCCATCTCCACTCCTGAAGTGGAAATCCGATGCCCTAGGAAGGGAGATGGATTGTTGGAAAAACAAGCATTTCTCAGCCTTGACATATAGATCATGCTCCAACAGGCGACCAAGCACCCTGCGCACCAGGGACACATGCTCGGCGCGTGTAGCAGAGTATATCAGAATATCATCGATATACACCACTACAACCTGCCCGTGCAGGTCCCTGAAGATCTCATCTACAAATGATTGGAAAACTGATGGAGCATTCATCAACCCATATGGCATGACCAGGTACTCATAATGACCTGAGGTAGTGCTAAATGCCGTCTTCCACTCATCACCCTTCCTAATACGCACCAGATTGTACGCACTCCTGAGATCCAATTTTGTGAAAAAACGTGCCCCGTGCATTAACTCAATAACTGTATTGATCAGAGGTAGCGGGTAGCTATATTTCACTGTGATTTTATTAAGAGCTCGATAATCAATGCATGGGCGTAAACCTTTCTTCACAAAAAAGAAACTTGAGACGGGTGAAATGGATGGCTGAATGAACCCCTGATGCAGGGATTCAGAGACATATGTCTCCATAGCCTCAGTCTCTGCTTGCGACAGGGGATACATGTGACTCTTGGGATATGCAGCGTCTACCAGGAGATCTATCGCACAATCCCCCCGTCGATGGGGTGGTAATTGAGTCGCCTTCTTTTTACAGAAGGCGAGAGCCAAATCGGCATATTCGGTGGAATGCGCCCGATGGAGACCTGGTCTGGACTTTCCACCGTAGTAGCACCAACGGAAACCCCTAAACACCTACCTGAGCATTCTCGCGACCACCCCGTGAGAGCCCTCTGTGGCCAAGAAACAGTGGGGTTATGACAAACTAACCAGGGTAGGCCTAGCACCACAGAATACGCAGGAGAATCAATAAGGAAAAGACTAATCTTCTCCTTGTGACCCTCCTGCGTTATCATACACAAAGGTGCGGTAAACCTCCCTGATAAACCCTGACCCTAATTGTTGACTATCTAAGGCATGAATAGGGATAGGCATATCCACAGAAACAATAGGGATCCCTAAACTATGAGCTAGACTTTTATTAATGAAATTCCCAGCCGCACCTGACTCTACTAGTGCCTTATACTGGGAATGCAGTGAAAAATCAGGAAAAGAGACAGAGACAAACATTAGTGCAGCAGAGGGCTCTGGATGAGAATGGTGCCTACTCACCTGGGGTGACGCCAGAATGCCCTGCCTGCCCTCTCTATTCCCAGAGGAACCAACCCGGCACCGACCAGCAGTGTGCCCTCTGCGACCATGAATGGTGCTCGAGCGGGAACCCCCTCCGGTCTCCCTGCGCACCATCCCTCCCAATTCCATAGGTTCGGGAGAGAGGGTGCGGGAGGATGGAACAACCAGACCCAGATCTAGACGTCCACGAGTAGCCAGCATGTTGTCCAGCTTGATGGACATGTCCACCAGCTGGTCGAAGGTGAGGGTGGTGTCTCTACAGGCCAGCTCCCGACGGACGTCCTCGCGTAGACTACAACTGTAATGGTCGATCAGGGCCCTGTCGCTCCATCCAGCGCCGGCAGCCAAGGTCCTAAACTCCAAAGCAAAATCCTGTGCACTCCTCGTCTCCTGCCTCAGATGATAGAGGAGCTCACCCGCTGCTTTGCCTTCAGGTGGGTGATCGAATACTATCCGGAATTGGCAGGTGAACTCCTCAAAATGGTCCAACGCCGCATCCTCCCTTCTACACACAGCGCTGGCCCATTCCAGGGCTTTCCCGGTAAGGCATGAGACGAGGGCGTAACTCTTCTCACGGTCAGATGGTACTGGGGAGGCCATGGCTAGATATAAGTTTAGCTTGAGGTGGAAACCCTGGCAGCCGGCAGTATCTCCGTTGTATCCCGTCGGTGGGGATAAATGGATCCTCGATTCCAGAGAGGAAAAAACGTTCACGGGAGATTCTGGTTGTGGTGGTGGTGGCGCTGGAGAAACTCCCTGTCTCTCCCAGCGATCCATTTTCTGGACAATGTGCTCCATGACGGAGCTGATACAGTCAAGCTCCCTCACTTGTTCCTGAACGCGTTCCTCCAGGTCCATGGGTATAGTGTCTTCTCCTGCTGACTTCATATATATTGGCAGGGAAGTCAGGCGCAGGAGAGTCAAATGGAGTCTTTTAATAAAGTTCCAAGAGTATGCTCCATAACAATAAATGTACAAACAAACAAACAAACAAACAAACAAACAAACAAACAAACAAACAAACAAACAAACAAACAAACAAACAAACAAACAAACAAACAAACAAACAAACAAACAAACAAACAAACAAACAAACAATGGGTACGAGGACCCGACGCGCACCTATACAAACAATCACACTACACTGACAACAAATCAATCTCTGACAAAGACATGAGGGGAAACAGAGGGTTAAATACACAACAGGTAATGAATGGGATAGAAAACAGGTGTGTGGGAAGACAAGACAAAACCAATGGAAAATGAAAAAAGGATCAATGATGGCTAGAAGACCTGTGACGTCGAACGCCGAGCACCGCCCAAACAAGGAGAGGCAACGACTTCGGTAGAAGTCGTGACAGGTTCTGAATACTTTCCAAATGCAGTGTATGAATATGCAGCATATTCAGATGTGTGTTAATATTATAATAGCCATCCCTGATAGCCTTGGCCCTCCATTGAGCTCAGAATCTGTAGTGTGTTTGTGTGTGTGTGTCAAATCAAATCACATTTTATTTGTCATATGCTTTTTAAACAACAGGTGTAGACTAACGGTGAAATGCTTACTTACCGGCCCTTCCCAACAATGCAGAAAGGAAAATAATATAAATAATATAAAAATAATAACAAGAGAAATAAATACACAATGAATAATGATAACTTGGTTATATACACGTGGTACCAGTACCGAGTCAATGTGCCGGGGTATGAGATAATTGAAGTAGATACACTATATATACGAAATCATGTGGACATCAAATTAGTGGATTCGGCTATTTCAGCCGCACCCATTGTTGACAGGTGTATAGAAATCGAGCACACAGCCATGCAATCTCCATAGACAAACATTGGCAGTAGAATGGCTTTACTGAAGAGTTCAGTAACTTCACCGTCATAGGATGCCACCTTTCCAACAAGTCAGTTTGTCAAATTTGTGCCCTGCTAGAATTGCCCCGGTCAACTGTAAGTGCTGTTGTTGTGAAGTGGAAATGTCGAGGAGGAACAACGGCCCAGCCGCGAAGTGGTAGGCCATACAAGCTCACAGAACGGGACAGCCGAGTGCCAAAGCACGTAGCACATAAAAATTGTCTGGACTGGTGTAAAGCTCGCCGCTATTGGACTCTGGAGCAGTGGAAACTGGAGTGATTAATCATGCTTCACCATCTGGCAGTCCGACAGACAAATTTGCCCGAATGCATAGTACCAGCTGCAAAGTTTGGTGGAGGAGGAATATTGATCTGGGGCTGTTTTTCATGGTTCAGTTTAGACCCCTTAGTTCCAGTGAAGGGAAATCTTAAAGCTACAACATTCAATGACATTTTAGACGATTCTATGCTTTCAAATTTGTGGCAATAGTTTGGGGAAGGCCCTTTCCTGTTTCAATAAATAAAATCTGCTAAACACGTGTATGTGACCAATAAAATGTGATTTGATTTGATTTGGTCATTTAGTGTATGTACATATGGGTATGGATAAAGTGTCTAGGCAACAGGATAGATAATACACAGTAACAGCAGCATCTGTGATGAGTCAAAAGAGAGTGCAAAATATGGTCAATGCAGATAGTCCAGGTAGCTATTTAGCAGTGTTATGGCTTGGGGGTAGAAGCTGTTCAGTGTCCTCTTGGTTCCAGATTTGGTCCATCGGTACCACTTGGATGGCTGGTGTCTGACCATTTTCCTCTGACACCGCCTGGTATAGAGGTCCTGGGTGGCAGGGAGCTCAGCCCCAGTGAAACTAAGTCCAGGGAGATGTGAGACCAGGAACGGTGAGGGACAGGCAGAGGTTGGAGGAGACCAGCCAGAGCTTGCCAAGGAGTCTTGTTCTGTGCACAGACTGTGTAAGCATTGATGAATGCGGAGATGTCAGGAACCATGGTAGGCCACCAAAAGCGTTGTTGCACAAAGGCCAGGGTCCGACGGGAGCCTGTGTGGCAGGCAAGCCTGGAGGAGTGGGTCAACTCCAGGACTGAGGAGCAAGCCACATCAGGAACCAACATCTGTTTATCTGTGTGTGTGTGTGTGTCCCCCCGGGGTTCGGCTGGGAACGCTGCACCTCACAAACCTGCTTCCCTATTCCCCAGATGAGTGCCGTCGCCAGGCACGAGGTAGGAAGGATCGTTTCAGGTTCCGGGATAGTAGCCCTTTCCCAGGAAACAGTGCAGCTGTACCCTGGATGTAGGCTGGGGCCAGGTAGGTTTCAGGTATGACCCAGTTGCAGACAGTGTCGAAGTAACAAAAGTTTATTTCTAGTACAGGGGCAGGCAAACATTACATTACATTACATTTAAGTCATTTAGCAGACGCTCTTATCCAGAGCGACTTACAAATTGGTGCATTCACCTTATGACATCCAGTGGAACAGCCACTTTACAATAGTGCATCTAAATCTTTTAAGGGGGGGTGAGAAGGATTACTTTATCCTATCCTAGGTATTACTTAAAGAGGTGGGGTTTCAGGTGTCTCCGGAAGGTGGTGATTGACTCCGCTGTCCTGGCGTCGTGAGGGAGTTTGTTCCACCATTGGGGAGCCAGAGCAGTGAACAGTTTTGACTGGGCTGAGCGGGAACTGTACTTCCTCAGTGGTAGGGAGGCGAGCAGGCCAGAGGTGGATGAACGCAGTGCCCTTGTTTGGGTGTAGGGCCTGATCAGAGCCTGGAGGTACTGAGGTGTCTTTCCCCTCACAGCTCCGTAGGCAAGCACCATGGTCTTGTAGCGGATGCGAGCTTCAACTGGAAGCAAGTGGAGAGAGTGGAGGAGCGGGGTGACGTGAGAGAACTTGGGAAGGTTGAACACTAGACAGGCTGCGGCGTTCTGGATGAGTTGTAGGGGTTTAATGGCACAGGCAGGGAGCCCAGCCAACAGCGAGTTGCAGTAATCCAGATGGGAGATGACAAGTGCCTGGATTAGGACCTGCGCCGCTTCCTGTGTGAGGCAGGGTCGTACTCTGCGGATGTTGTAGAGCATGAACCTACAGGAACGGGCCACCGCCTTGATGTTAGTTGAGAACGACAGGGTGTTGTCCAGGATCACGCCAAGGTTCTTAGCGCTCTGGGAGGAGGACACAATGGAATTGTCAACCGTGATGGCGAGATCATGGAACGGGCAGTCCTTCCCGGGAGGAAGAGCAGCTCCGTCTTGCGATGATCGAAGTTCAGCTTGAGGTGGTGATCCATCATCCACACTGATATGTCTGCCAGACATGCAGAGATGCGATTCGCCACCTGGTGATCAGAAGGGGGAAAGGAGAAGATTAATTGTGTGTCGTCTGCATAGCAATGATAGGAGAGACCATGTGAGGTTATGACAGAGCCAAGTGACTTGGTGTATAGCGAGAATAGGAGAGGGCCTAGAACAGAGTCCTGGGGACACCAGTGGTGAGAGCGCGTGGTGAGGAGACAGATTCTCGCCACGCCACCTGGTAGGAGCGACCTGTCAGGTAGGACGCAATCCAAGCGTGGGCCGCGCCGGGAGATGCCCAACTCGGAGAGGGTGGAGAGGAGGATCTGATGGTTCACAGTATCGAAGGCAGCCGATAGGTCTAGAAGGATGAGAGCAGAGGAGAGAGAGTTAGCTTTAGCGGTGCGGAGCGCCTCCGTGATACAGAGAAGAGCAGTCTCAGTTGAATGACTAGTCTTGAAAACTGACTGATTTGGATCAAGAAGGTCATTCTGAGAGAGATAGCGGGAGAGCTGACCAAGGACGGCACGTTCAAGAGTTTTGGAGAGAAAAGAAAGAAGGGATACTGGTCTGTAGTTGTTGACATCGGAGGAATCGAGTGTAGGTTTTTTCAGAAGGGGTGCAACTCTCGCTCTCTTGAAGACGGAAGGGACGTAGCCAGCGGTCAGGGATAAGTTGATGAGCGAAGTGAGGTAAGGGAGAAGGTCTCCGGAAATGGTCTGGAGAAGAGAGGAGGGGATAGGGTCGAGCGGGCAGGTTGTTGGGCGGCCGGCCGTCACAAGACGCGAAATTTCATCTGGAGAGAGAGGGGAGAAAGAGGTCAGAGCACAGGGTAGGGCAGTGTGAGCAGAACCAGCGGTGTCGTTTGACTTAGCAAACGAAGATCGGATGTCGTCGACCTTCTTTTCAAAATGGTTGACGAAGTCATCTGCAGAGAGGGAGGAGGTGGGGGAGGGGGAGGAGGATTCAGGGGAGGAGAAGGTGGCAAAGAGCTTCCTAGGGTTAGAGGCAGATGCTTGGAATTTAGAGTGGTAGAAAGTGGCTTTAGCAGCAGAGACAGAGGAGGAAAATGTAGAGAGGAGGGAGTGAAAGGATGCCAGGTCCGCAGGGAGGCGAGTTTTCCTCCATTTCCGCTCGGCTGCCCGGAGCCCTGTTCTGTGAGCTCGCAATGAGTCGTTAAGCCACGGAGCGGGAGGGGAGGACCGAGCCGGCCTGGAAGATAGGGGACATAGAGAGTCAAAGGATGCAGAAAGGGAGGAGAGGAGGGTTGAGGAGGCAGAATCAGGAGATAGGTTGGAGAAGGTTTGAGCAGAGGGAAGAGATGATAGGATGGAAGAGGAGAGAGTAGCGGGGGAGAGAGAGCGAAGGTTGGGACGGCGCGATACCATCCGAGTATGGGCAGTGTGGGAAGTGTTGGATGAGAGCGAGAGGGAAAAGGATACAAGGTAGTGGTCGGAGACTTGGAGGGGAGTTGCAATGAGGTTAGTGGAAGAACAGCATCTAGTAAAGATGAGGTCGAGCGTATTGCCTGCCTTGTGAGTAGGGGGGAAGGTGAGAGGGTGAGGTCAAAAGAGGAGAGGAGTGGAAAGAAGGAGGCAGAGAGGAATGAGTCAAAGGTAGACGTGGGGAGGTTAAAGTCGCCCAGAACTGTGAGAGGTGAGCCGTCCTCAGGAAAGGAGCTTATCAAGGCATCAAGCTCATTGATGAACTCTCTGAGGGGACCTGGAGGGCGATAAATGATAAGGATGTTAAGCTTGAAAGGGCTGGTAACTGTGACAGCATGAAATTCAAAGGAGGCGATAGACAGATGGGTAAGGGGAGAAAGAGAGAATGACCACTTGGGAGAGATGAGGATCCCGATGCCACCACCCCGCTGACCAGAAGCTCTCGGGGTGTGCGAGAACATATGGGCGGATGAAGAGAGAGCAGTAGGAGTAGCAGTGTTATCTGTGGTGATCCATGTTTCTGTCAGTGCCAAGAAGTCGAGAGACTGGAGGGAGGCATAGGCTGAGATGAACTCTGCCTTGTTGGCTGCAGATCGGCAGTTCCAGAGGCTACCGGAGACCTGGAACTCCACGTGGGTCGTGCGCGCTGGGACCACCAGATTAGGGTGGCCGCGGCCACTCGGTGTGGAGCGTTTGTATGGTCTGTGCAGAGAGGAGAGAACAGGGATAGACAGACACATAGTTGACAGGCTACAGAAGAGGCTACGCTAATGCAAGGAGATTGGAATGACAAGTGGACTACACGTCTCGAATGTTCAGAAAGTTAAGCTTACGTAGCAAGAATCTTATTGACTAAAATGATTAAAATGATACAGTACTGCTGAAGTAGGCTAGCTGGCAGTGGCTGCGTTGTTGACACTACACTAATCAAGTCGTTCCGTTGAGTGTAATAGTTTCTACTGTGCTGCTATTCGGGGGTTAGCTGGCTAGCTAGCAGTGTTGATTACGTTACGCTGCGTTAAAAGAACGACAATAGCTGGCTAGCTAACCTAGAAAATCGCTCTAGACTACACAATTATCTTTGATACACAGACGGCTATGTATATCCAGTTCCTTGTTTTGTCGGGTCAGCTATCCATTTACTTGTTTGGACATGAGTGGCTATCACATGACCAAGGCCATGTCAGCTTAGGTTGTGAGTGATGTGTTGTTCTGAAAGAGAGTTAGTCACAATCACAGAACTATGGGCATTGATTTGAAAAGGGAGGAAGACCCTATTTGCCTTCCTTTATGGTCGTGGTCTTTTATCAAACAGACAAAGGGATTAGGATGAGAGAAATTGATTGAGTCTTGTGTCCTACTATCCGCATTCCCGGAGGCTACTGCTTTCATTCTTATTATCAGACAAAACCTGAAAGTACTGTACAACAGAAGGAATTGTTAAAGCGGAACTTAAAGAGATGGCTCACCCAAATTACAAAATGATATGTTGATTTCCTTACCCTGCAAGCAGAAAAGAGAGCAATCAATGCTTTGGTTTAGTTAACCTGGCCACTTTCTCCAAACTATTTAGCATGTTTCTCCAAGAACCAATGCATCCTGAATTGAAATTGACTGTGTAAAATAAAGTAACTTTAAGATGATTTAGGTATGAAACACAAAACAACATTTAAGCAATCAAGCATTGAATTGAATATGATCATGGTGCCAGGACTGGTTCAATTACTTCCTTTCAGGAATAATGCATCATATTCAGGTTTGGTAGAAACTAAGGCCCTATAAGGGGATTTGTTCAGGTTTGAGGTAACTTTCTCTCAAAGTGGCCCTTTATGTTTTATGCTGCTCTTCTGGCAACAGCTGTCTTTGTGATATCAGGTGCTTTGTATTTAGAAATTTGGGTCATTATGCGAACGTCGATGGACTATTACTCATTTCATACAAAGGTGTAAGATGACGTCACTCATGAAGTAGATTCGTAGTCCACTCCCACTCATAAAGGTAGGTCAGTAGAACTACCTATCATCCAATCTATGATATTTAATTCCTACATGAGAAAACTTCCACAGAGAAATGGACTGGAAACTTTTGTACAAATGAAAATAAATCTAATTCAATGGTTTTATACTATACTATAACTATATTCAAATCCACAAAGGGAAAATGTAAAGAAATTGAAAATTCGCTAAACTGTGGAAAATGAAATACACTCCTGGCAAATCCATGTTGACTGCACTTGTGCTTTGGAAAATCTTCCAGTAACCACTGGCGTAAGCATGTGTAGACTAGTGTCACCGGACATTTTGACTTCAAGGACTTCAAAAGAACAATGGAGTCTGTCATATCCCTATTGTGGTTTCCCCTCGACCGGGGGCTTCCCCCTTCTCTCTTTTGATGTGTCGCACCCCTCAATTTCCCCAAATGTAGATTGTCCTGAGGACAACACGCATGAATGCCCCCAAATAATCGTCTCTTTGGTTGTTTTTGTACCTCCCTATAGCTCCATGGCGGTTCCCCCAACTACGACCTCCACAGAATGCTCCAGAACCCTATCAAGGCCCAGTTTGGAGTGATGGTATACAGGCAGCAAGATGGAGACAGACGGAATCAGAGAGCATGCTAACATCGCCGTGACTACACAGACAGAAGGACACCTCATCTCATTCGCCTCAGGAAAAAACTGTTGTGCTCTTGCTATTTTGCCATTTAATCCTTGACTCGTGATTTTATTAGTTTATCAGTGTATCATTTCTTCGACATACCTGAATAACTTGAGTAACTTGAGTTGAAGTTGCATGAAAGGTTGTTAGTTGATTGGGCTACTTCAAACTCTTGAGAGCCTCTCAGGACTAGGCCCCACCCCATCCCCACGCTAGTGTGATGCATGTTATGAGCAGCCCATCGCTGACCAATGAGACAGAGAACTGCAGCAGCGAATGCAGCAGCAGTGCCGCCAGCACCACCTCCGACCTCTCCCCAATGTTGGGCCACATCCCCTCTGCTTCTACTCTCCCCTCTCCCTTCCCCAATGAACACCCCCTGCACCCTACCACACTACCCCACCACTACACCCCACCGCCACCACCACCCCTACCCCCGAACACACCTCCTCCTCCTCCTCCCCCACCACCAACCTCCCTCTCCAGCCACGGTGTGTGGAAGAAGCGGCAGGTGCGGAGCTTTTTCTGGAAGCCCATCCCAGAGGAGAAGGTGCGGGGGCAGCCCAACATCTGGACCATGGCGGTGCGCTGCCAGCAGCAGTACCAGATCGACGTGCGCTCCGTGGAGGAGCTGTTCGGCCAGCCGGAGGAAGTGCAGGGCCGGGGGTGTGTGCCCGCCACCAGTGGATCCTCCTCAGCCCGCATCACCCGGTCCAGGTCCTTCAAGGAGAACAAGGACAAGGTGAGTCTGACTGGGTGGATTGTGAATGGTGGATTAGAATACGCCCTGACCTGTTTTTGTTTTGCTGGTGGAATTACACGACAGAAGAGTGCTGGTAGGTCCCCTTCACTAGAAAAAGATGTTAGCAGTATACTGTGCTTAACAAAGAGTTTTTGGTTTGCACTAACATGACTAAGATTGACTGGTTGGTATGGCAGTTTACTCTGTAGTAAAAACAATAAAACGAAACAGAAATTGACAACAACAAGACCAGTATAGACAGACAGTATATACTGTACCTGAACCTGAACTCAAAGGTTATTCTTTGAAGTCACTGTAATCACAGAACACAAGCTAACACAACCACTGCACAGCACAGCACAGCACAATCAGCCTCGTCTCGAGGGATGGAAATAACACTACCAATACAGAAGCCAATTGTATGGCATGGTAAATCATTGTATACCCCTGAAAAAGGCTTTGGACAAACTGTAAATCTATGCCCACATGAGGCTTAGTGAAGCTTATGTCACAGTTTGACAGTCTGAGCAACCTGGAGGGAATACTGGCTGTTATTTCACAACCCCTATTCCTCAAGGGACTCCAAATATAGCAACATGCTACACACTACTCCCGAGAGCCCTGTGATTGTACGTAGGATATACAGTGCCTTCAGAAAGTAATCACACCCCTTGACTTTTTCCACATGTTGTTGTTACAGCCTGAATGTATTAAATTGAGGTTGTCACTGGCCTACACACAATACCCCATAATGTCCAAGTGGAATTACATTTTTAGAAAAGTAAAAAAAAAAAAAAAAAATGACAAGCTGAAATATCTTGAGTCAATAAGTATTCAACCCCTTTGTTATGGCAAGCCTAAATAAATTCAGCAGTAGAAATGTGCTTAACAAGTCACATAATAAGTTGCATGGACTCACTGTGTGCAATATTAGTGTTTAACATGATATTTGAATGACTACCTCATCTCTGTACCCCATACATGTAATGATCTGTAAGGTCCCTTAGTCAAGTATTGAATTTCAAACGCAGATTCAACCACAAAGATCACGGAGGGTTTCCAAATGCCTCGCAAAAAATACACCTATTGGTAGATGGATAAAAATGGTGTATCAATACACCCAGTCACTACAAAGATACAGACGTCCTTCCTGACTCAGTTGCCAGAGAGGAAGCAAACCACTCTGGGATTTCACCACAAGGCCAATGGTGACTTTAAAACAGATAAAGAGTTTAATGGCTGAGATAGAAGAAAACTGAGGAGGGATCATCAACATTGTAGTTACTCCACAATTGTCAGCGATTGGGTGCAGAAATGTAGCGGAGTCAGGCGCAGAACACAGGTTTGAGCAACACAACGGAGTTTACTCAAAAAAGTCAAGCAAAATTTCCAAATAGGAACATACATACACACTAGCACATACAACAACCACTTAGACACCGACAATCACGGACAGAACAGAAATGTATGCCAGAGGGTTAAATAAGGAACATGATATGGGAATTGAAACCAGGTGTGTGTAATACAGAACGAAACTGAAACATGGATCGGTGGTGACTAGAAAGCCGGTGATGTCGACCGCCGAACACCATCCGAACAAGGAGAAGGGGTGACTTCGGTGGAAGTCGTGACAACAACATCAAATCATGCTTTATTTATACAGCACATTTCAGACGTGGAATGCAACGCAATGTGCTTTACAGGGGAAAACAATGAAATTAAATGCTGAAATATTTACTACACAATATCATAAAAAACGAAAGAATTACAGAAGCCGAACAACTAAAAAGCACCCTAAGGAAAAGCAAAGCTAAAAAGATGTGTTTTAAGATCTGTGTTTTAAATATGTGCACAGTTTCGGCCCCCTTAATGTTCTCTGGCAGGCTATTCCAGAGGATGGGGCATAATAACTAAAGGCTGCCTCTACATACTTCTTGGTGCTAGGCTTCGGATAGTTATAATACCAATACCAAAGTACATGAGGAACCTAATTGACAGAGTGAAAGGAAGGAAACCTGTACATAATAACAAATATTCAAATATTCTAAAACATGTTGTTTGCAACAAGGCACTAAAGTAATGCTGCAAAAAATCTGGAAAAGCAATTAACTTTCTGATTTCCATCAGACACTGGGAGACGAATTCCCCTTTCAGCAGGACAATAACCTAAAACAGAAGACCAAATCTACACTGGAGTTGCTTACCAAGACGACAGTGCATGTTCCTGAGTTTTGACTAAAATCTACTTGAAAATCTATGGCAAGACCTGAAAAAGGTTGTCTAGCCATCATCAACAACCAATTTAACAGAGCTTGAAGAATTTTGAAAAGAATAATGGACAAATGTTGCAAAATCCAGGTGTGGAAAACTCTTAGAGACCAACCTAGAAAGATTCACAGCTACAATCACTGCCAAAGGTGCTTCTACAAAGTATTGATGCAGGGGTGTGAATAAATTCGATATTTATGTATTTAATTTCCAATCCATTTGCAAAAACATTTTAAAACATGTTTTCACTTTTTTATGGGGTATGGGGCTGAGAGATTATTATATATATATATATTTTTTAAATAAATGTTGAATTCAGGCTGTACAATTTTGGGGGAATAAGTCAAGGGGCATGAATGCGTTCTGAAGGCACTGTGGATACAGAAACAATAGCACCACAAATGCCAGCATTTGTGGTGCTGTACCTTAAAGGGATACTTTGCGATTGAAGCCCATTATATACATGCAATGAAGCCCATTACATACATGCACTTCCTCAGAACTCGTGGATACCATTTTTATGTCTCAGTGTCCAGTATGAAGGAAGTTAAAGGTAGTTTCGCAAGCCAATGCTAACTAGCATTAACGCAATAACTGGAAGTCATAGGCATTATGAAGGTATTTTTATGACAGGTTTTATTGTTTTATGCAGTTCCTTTGTCAGGGACCATGTGCAAATAAAACATGAATCTCTGAGACTGCAATGTAATGCATTGTACTAGCTCATTGTGGCAGCATTGTACAGCAAATGTTCATAACCAGACCCTGGGCAGGTGTACAATAAAAAACATTCATCGGAATTCTTCTGGCTGGCATCTATGTCACCATCTGTGGCACCATCTGTGGCACCAGTTACTAACCAAACCTCAATGTTGCACAACCGTCCGTGATTGGGAGTCCCATAGGACAGTGCACAATTGGCCCAGCGCCATCTGGGTTTGGCCGGTGTAGGCCGTCATTGTAAATAAGAATTTGTTCTTAACTGACTTGGCTATTTAAATAACAAAAATGTTAATACAAAATAAATTCCAAAAGGAAGTATGCCCTATTTTGCTTTTAACACAATTGCTCTGCCATATGCTAGTGTAAATAGTGATGATGGCTTGATAAAAACATATTTAGATTTGTTTTTCAACTTTTTTTCAACTTTTCCTCCCAATGCACTTTTTCGGCATCATGATGTCCCAATAAATCATCTATATTTTTGCATTTAAACTTCAGTTTTGGATTGTCGACTTTTTCGACAGTGTGCGGGTCTCCATCTCTCCTATTCTTATTTTGAAACCTTTTCAAATACTTGAGGCAGTGGAATGTAGCTCTTATAGAGTTTCAACTAAAAGGCAACTATTTTCTTTGATATTCAAATACAGGCCTCAGAAAAACAAATAATATTTGAAAAATATATATTTATTTGAAGGCTGTCAAATATTTGATGAAGAACCGAAAACGCTCACCCCATTTCTATGCAATTAAAATGCAATGACCAAAGTATTAAGTCACATGCTAATAAAATGTTTCTCCAAAAGTAACTACAGTTTTATTACACAGGTACAAGAACAGTTAAAAAAAATATATATATTTTTATTTCACCTTTATTTAACCAGGTAGGCTAGTTGAGAACAAGTTCTCATTTGCAACTGCGACCTGGCCAAGATAAAGCATAGCAGTGTGAACAGACAACACAGAGTTACACATGGAGTAAACAATTAACAAGTCAATAACACAGTAGAAAAAAAGGGGAGTCTATATACAATGTGTGCAAAAGGCATGAGGAGGTAGGCGAATAATTACAATTTTGCAGATTAACACTGGAGTGATAAATGATCAGATGGTCATGTACAGGTAGAGATATTGGTGTGCAAAAGAGCAGAAAAGTAAATACATAAAAACAGTGCGGGGATGAGGTAGGTGAAATGGGTGGGCTATTTACCAAATAGACTATGTACAGCTGCAGCGATCGGTTAGCTGCTCAGATAGCTGATGTTTGAAGTTGGTGAGGGAGATTTTTTTTTTTTCAAGTGATTTTTGCAATTCGTCGTTAAGTGTTACTGAGAATGCTAACAGTAACGAAATATGGCTATTAAGTGTCGAAAGGAAACTAAATATGCAAAAAGCTGCCGTCTTGAATCAACTACAGCCAAGGTAAGTCTAATATCATGTTATATTCCCCAATAGGGGAACCCTGCACTATACTTTATTTGCCCCCCCCCCAACATAAACTGCTATAAAATCACCCGGAAATCAACTCAAAGTTATTTTAATGTAGGAAATCGGTTCCCAAGTATTCCCACGCATAAATTTAGAGGCAAACGTGATCGTATCTCAATGTAATCAGGGTTTGGAATGATTCTATTTTTGTCAAATACTACAGTTGAAGTCAGAAGTTTACATACACTAAGGTTGGAGTCATTAAAACTAGTTTTTCAACCACTCAACAATTTTTTCTTAACAAACTATAGTTTTGGCAAGTCGGTTCGGACATCTACTTTGTGGATGACTTAATTAATTTTTCCAACGATTGTTTACAGACATATTATTTCATTTATAATTCACTGACTGGATCACAAATCCAGTGGGTCAGAAGTTTACATACACTAAGTTGACTGTGCATTTAAGCATTTCACATTCTTAAAATAAAGTGGTGATCCTAACTGACCTAAGACAGGGAATTTCTACTAGGATTAAATGCCAGGAATTGTGAAAAACTGAGTTTAAATTTATTTGGCTAAGGTGTATGTAAACTTCCTACTTCAGCTTTATATCAGTTTGGGATTTGTGCAGTCAAAATGTGCAGTGTACAAATTATTTATAATTATGTTCCGGTCTCACGACCATCTGCTCATGGAAAAATCGTCTCACGGCTGAATGTATTTGGGGAACCCTGGAATAGTATGTTTGAAACAAGAACACTTCCCCTCCGATGGAAAATGAGTTTTGAAGTTGCTTTTGCCTATCATCCAAATTGCTGATTGCAATGATTGCAATGGCTTTTAATTTTTCTGTTGTATTTTCAGCTGTCATACAATTTATTGCAGCTTTCAACTGTTTCAGTGGCACTTATTGTTCACCTAATACATTTTTTGCACTATTGGTTAGAGCCTGTAAGTAAGCATTTCACTGTAAGGTCTACTACACCTGTTGTATTCGGCACACGTGACAAATAAACTTTGATTTGATGTTGAAAGAGTCATACTTATCTGTACAAAATATAATTGTTTTTTGTTTGACTTGATTATGTACACCTGAGGCAATGGACATTCAGGAGAACGGACATTTACAGAATGCTCAGATATACATCTATTGTGTAGATCAAATATGACTGTCAGATAAATTGGAAGAGAATAGGAAATTGTGTTCTATTCATTCAAATTTTTATCTTCAAAAATGTAGTTCCAGATACAACCCAGATACAAGGCGAGCCAATCTAATAGTTTCGGAAAAGTAGTCACTTCCTGAGATCTATATAAAAAAAAACGTACCGGTAGTTGCTTAAAAAATAGTACTTTTTTATAGTCTTCACCCCCTATTGTTTTAACTATAGTTAAACATATAGTTATCCCAGGTCTGGAAGAGTTGCAGAGTTAATTGAAAATAATACCATTGTTGGTTAGTTATTTATTTCATTAACTAGGTAATTTGCTCTTGATCCATATGGTCTATCCACTTGAAACTTGTGGACAATATGGACACAGATATAAACCATTAATACTATACATAAATACAGTTTTTAAAAGTTATTCAAGCGCAAAATTACTACCGTACACCGTTCAAAGGTGCTTATGTTTTGTGTCTTGCCCATTCACCCTCTGAATGGCACACATACACAATCCATGTCTCAATTGTCTCAAGGCTTAAACATCTTTCAATAACGTTTCTCCTTTTCTTCATCTACACTGATTTAAAAAGTGACATCAATAAGTGATCATATTGTTCACCTGGAATCACCTGGTCAGTCTATGTAATGGAAAGAGCATGTGTTTTGTGTACTCATTGTAGATACTCACCTGTTATGTACCAACATTATTGATCCCGGTAACGTTGGTAAATTACCTGTACCTTTACAACACTAATCTCGCATCACAATCATTCCCACATGATCCTCCTGTACCGAATCGTGTTCTTCTCTTTCTACTGTTCTCAGATCAGCATTCTGGACTCCAAGCGGGGCATGAACGTGGGCATTTTCCTCAGGCAGTTCAAGAAGTAAGTATTCCTCCTGTTTTATTACATTAGCTTACATAAAGCGGGGATACAATTCCACCGATCGGCCTGAGGTAGAGAAACGAGACGCCTTGTGTGAAACACGACACCGTTGTGTAACTTGTTTTAAGTGGTAGCCTCCTTAGTCCGGCACGCTAGAGGATAAGGTCACGTGTGCGTGCATGTCGTAATTATGGTGTTTGCTGTATTTACATTTTAGTCATTTAGCAGAGGCTCTTATCCAGGGCAACTTGGGTTAAGTGTGTTAATTTGGGTTAAGTGCCTTGCTCAAGGCACATCAGCAGATTTTTCACTTAGTCGGCTTGGGGATTCAAACCAGCAACGTTTTGATTACTGGCCTATCTCTCTAACCGCTAGGCTACCTGCCGCCCCTGTAGAGTTGTCAATCTGTTAGGGTAGTGGTTCTTAACCCAGTTCCTAAGGATCCAAAGGCGTGCACTTGTTTTTTTGCCACAGCACTACACACCTGATTCAAATCATCAAAGCTTGATGATGAGTTGATTTTGCTTAGGCAAAAAACAACATTTGCACCCCTTTGGGTCCCCAGGACCCAGATTGACAACCACTGGGTTAGGGTATTTCAATAGAGGGGCGAGGCAAGTTACAGTACAACTAGTTTGTACTGTCTGTGCCTGTTGTGTTTGTTGATCACAGCATGACATACAGTGCCTTGCAGAAGTATTCACCCCCCTTGGCATTTTTCCTATTTTGTTGCATTACAACCTGTAATTTAAATGGATTTTTATTTGGATTTCATGTAATGGACACACACAAAATAAGTCCAAATTGGTGAAGTGAAATGAAAAAAGGGGCACCACCAAGCAAGCGACACCATGAAGACCAAGGAGCTCTCCAAACAGGTCAGGGACAAAGTTGTGGAGAAGTACAGATCAGGGTTGGGTTATAAAAAAATATCTGAAACTTTGAACATCCAACGGCGCAACATTAAATCCATTATTAAAAAATGTAACGAATATGGCACCACAACAAACCTGCGAAGAGAGGGCCGCCCACCAAAACTCACAGACCAGGCAAGGAGGGCATTAATCAGAGAGGCAACAAAGAGACCAAAGATAACCCTGAAGGAGCTGCAAACTCCACAGCGGAGATTGGAGTATCTGTCCATAGGACCACTTTAAGCCGTACACTCCACAGAGCTGGGCTTTACGGAAGAGTGGCCAGAAAAAAAGCCATTGCTTAAAGAAAACAATAAGCAAACAGTTTTGGTGTTCGCCAAAAGGCGTGTGAGAGACTCCCCAAACATATGGAAGAAGGTACTCTGGTCAGATGAGACTAAAATAAATAAAAAATGGCCATCAAGGAAAACGCATCACCCCGAGAATACCATCTCAACAGTGAAGCATGGTGGTGGCAGCATCATGCTGTGGGGATGTTTTTCCATGCTTTTTTCCATGCTTTATGCAGTAGTAGTTTTAATGAAAAACCCCTAGAATTAGTTTTCTAATCAAAGTATTTCTCTATCCAGCCCGACTGGGCATATACTGTATTATTCCGTGTGTGTGTGTGTGACTGGCAGTGCTCTTCTCAGCTCAGACACACAGTTAATAAGTATGGCGTGGAAACATGACGGCCTGCAGAAGAAGTACAGTCTGGTCTTACCGCATCGCTGTCTGTGCATGTCCTTCAAAGGCTCCTGCAAAGTTGTTTTATGTAAAAAAATATATATAATTTCTTTAGACTAATTCCTACATTTACAGAGGAATATTAGTATTGGCACTGAAGATATCCGCACTGAAAGAGCAATGCACGACATACAATACACACTCACATATACACACGGACACATACACACATGCAGGTGCACACACACACACACACACACACACACACACACACACACACACACACACACACACACACACACACACACACACACACACACACACACACACACACACACACACACACACACACACACACACACACACACACACACACACACACACACACACACACACACACACACACACACACACACACACACACACAAAGTACAGAGAGGGTTTCAGGAACATCACAAAAGTGACCCTCAGATTATCTGGGTTGATAATCCAGGAGAAAACGTCCACATTGTTCAAATCAAGTCACCAATCAAATTGTATTGGTCACATACACATGGTTAGCAGATGTTATTGTGAGTGTAGTGAAATGCTTGTGCTTCTAGATCCGACAGTGCAGCAGTATCTAGCAGGTCATATCTAACAATTCCACAACAAAACCTAATACACACAATCTAGCAAAGGAATGGGATGAGAATGTATAAGTATAAAATATATGGATGAGCAGTGACAGAGCGGCTAAGATACAATAGATAGTAAAGAATAGATAGTGAAGGACACAGTATACAGTATATACAGTGGGGCAAACAAGTATTTAGTCAGCCACCAATTGTGCAAATTCTCCTATTTAAAAATATTCTCATATTTTTAAATGGGAGAACTTGCACAATTGGTGGCTGACTAAATACTTTTTTCATCATAGGTAATTTTCATCATAGGTTCACTTCAACTATGACAGACAAAATGAGAAAGAGAAATCCAGAAAATCACATTGTAGGATTTTAATTAATTTACAGTGGGGCAAAAAAGTATTTAGTCAGCCACCAATTGTGAAAGTTCTCCCACTTAAAAAGATGAGAGAGGCCTGTAATTTTCATCATAGGTACACTTCAACTATGACAGACAAAATGAAAAAAGAAATCCAGAAAAGATAGTGAGATATACCTGCGTGCTACCGTACCAGGCGGTTGCCGTACCAGGCAGTGATACAACCTGACAGGATGGCGATAGCTTTGGCTAGCAATATGTCCTACTGTATCTATTACATAAGCAGTCTGGAGTGGCTAATGCTAACTCACTGTGGAGTGGTAGCCTGGGAGAGAGTTGTAGCTCGGGATTTGCATGCCAGCACAGAGCATGTGCTGTATACACTCAGCTTGTACAACACATTTGACACAATGGGTGTGATTGAACTGATATTTTTGTGATACTAATGGAGAGTTTGTCTGCACAGTTGTGCAGAGAAACTCTCCCTTATATCACAACGGTTTTACATCAGTTTACATCAGAGTGTGTACGGGGCCAGAGGGCTGATCTCATAGGACATTTTGCATGGCTCCACCTGTAATTTTCATAGCATTTGACTCTTATCACAAGAGCACCTATCAACACTACCTTGTCCACATTGGATTTGGACACTTTCGCTTATGTAACACAGTCGCTAGTGCTGTACAGTATATCGCCATTTTTTTTGCAAGTGGCTAGCATTGCCTCCAGCCATTCTCAGCTAGCATGTTGCTAACAGTAACTCTAACTACTTATAGTATGTTATTCGTTATTCATGTCGATGGGAACCTTGAATGCAGAAAATAGGCAGATTGATAATGCTAACTAAGCTAACTAGACATTTGAAACATACATTCTCCCCCTTTCAGTTAATCTCCAATGAGAATATCATATTTTAAGTGATTCTCCCGAATTTGATATGACACAAATTTCCACAGAATTCATTTTTACTGAATTAGCGGCATGTTGTTGCAGTTGCACGGGTTCCCACCGCATCTCCCTGAACCCCTTTCAATTAATGGATTCTCCAGTCCCATGGCTCATAAATCCATATCAGGCCTGGGCATTAGGCTCACTCATCGGACTGCCTGTGTTAGGAATGGCTGGATTTACTGCTATGTACAAACAGAGAGTGAGAGCCTGTGTGGTTTACCAATGAACTGAACTGACTGTTTCGGTACCACTTAAGCCATAAGTGGTACCGGCTTTATAACTTGTTTTGTATGAGCCTTTAGGATGTTCTATTATAAGGTGTATAATATGGTATGTTTCTTTGACCAACGGGTATAATGCTTATAACTTGTTATGAGCACGTAAGAGCCTCTTAGAACATGGCTTATAGTGTGTTAAGTCTCATTGCACCAAATTGTCAACTGGCTCAAAATGGCTTTTATTCAGTCAGGATCCTTATGAGATGTTCATAAGATAATATAATAGTGTACATGCTTATAACAAATCTTGCCATGCATTATAACCACATCATAATGCACTATAACGGTTATCACTGTGTCCATCTCATCCAGGTCCAATCACTCCATCGTCGAGGACATTCGCCAGGGAAATGGCAAGCTGTACGGAGCTGAACCCCTCAAAGACCTGCTCAAACTCCTGCCCGAGTCTGAAGAGGTAGGTGTGTGTGTGTGTGTGTGTGTGTGTGTGTGTGTGTGTGTGTGTGTGTGTGTGTGTGTGCGTGCGTGCGTGCGTGCGTGCGTGCGTGCGTGCGTGCGTGCGTGCGTGAAGGAGAAAGTGTGTGAGAGAGAGAGAGAGAGAGAGAGAGAGAGAGAGAGAGAGAGAGAGAGAGAGAGAGAGAGAGAGAGAGAGAGAGAGAGAGAGAGAGAGGGAAAAACACACACACACATACAATGTACCAGCCAAACAAGGCACCAATGCACCACAGTTTTTGAATAGGATACTAGCACAGCCCAGCTTGCATAGGCTTCCTCTATGTCTATGATATAATTAAGCAATAAGGCACGAGGGGGGTGTGGTATATGGCCAATATATCATGGCTAAGGGCTGTTCTTATGCAAGACGCATCGTGGAGTGCCTGGACACAGCCCTTAGCCGTGGTATATTGGCCATATACCACAACCCCCCGTGGTGCCTTATTACTGATCTAAACTGGTTATCAATGTAATTATAGCAGTAAAAACACATGTTTTGGTATACCCGTGGTATACAGTCTGATATACCACGGTTATCAGTCAATCAGCATTCAGGGCTCTAACCACCCAGTTTATAAATACCTTTAAATCATTCTCAAATGGATGGAGCACGATCATTCAATGATTTAATTCAATGACAGACATTTTCTAAGTTACTTTGTAAATCACATTTTTTCATCAAAAGTGACTTACAGTTAGTCATGTGTGCATACATTTGTACATGGGTGGCCCCAGTGGAAATCGAAACCCATGATCCCGACTTTGCAAGCGCCATGCTTTACCAACTGAGCCACACAGGAACATGTTTGTATGTTTATTGTCGTATCCACAGGTAAAGAAACTGAGGGCGTTCAAAGGGGACTCCAGCAAACTGACCCTGGCAGACTCCTTCATGTACCTGTTGATCCAGGTGCCTCGGTAAGCTACACTCATTGGTATTACAGCTCAGAAACGGATTGGCAATAGGGCAGTTTGGACAAATGCTGGTCCATCTTTAGCCTTTTTTTGATGCAGAAGTATCCTTATTTACCTAATAAAGAGGGCCTCAACAAAATAAATGGGCCGGTGTGGGGGCCTCGAGGAAATGCCAGAGACAATTTCTGAACCCTGTTACTGCATGAATCAATCAAATCTTGATTCACTTATCAATCAAATCAGCCATGAGTCTACCTTGCTAGTATTTTTCAGGTACCCACAACTGCTCATTCTTCAATTGAATTTTCTCAAAGGAAAATGCATGGTTATATGCTATAGCATAAATTATGCAGGTTTGAGAAATTGACTGAGTACTTACTTCAATTAAATAAAAGGGTGTGTAGTATATGGTACTGTACATAAGGTCTATTCTATTTTGCTTCAAGGGCTAAGCTACTGATGTTTTTCTCCCTGGTAGTTAATTGATCAAGGCCAAGTGTAAATCAGTACCAGATTAGAAGAATGAAAACCAGCAGTGCTTTGGCCCACGAGACTGAGGGCCTGGAGTTGTATAGCAAATTGCACTATTCTGTGCCCTGTGCCAGTGAATCTGACAACCCCTGTTCTCTGTCGCTCCCTGCCAGGTTTGAGTTGCGCATCGAGGCCATGGTCCTGCGTGAGGAGTTCTTTCAGTCCTGCTCTGTGATGAGCCATGAGATCGATGTCATCCGCGTGGCCACCAAAGGTAATGATGATGACACACCACTGCCCCACCATCGGCCACTGGCGCTGCCACACATCGTCGACTGGTGACCCAGAGTCACTTCTCTGAGGTGTGACAAGGACCCAGTGTGTATGTGCGGGTGCGTGCGTGTTATATGAGCTGGTGCTGTATTTGGACAGATTTAAAAAGTAGATGAGTGATAGCAGCAGAACAGCAGAACAGAACAGAAAAACGGAAAATAACAAAATGATTTGAGGAACAGAACCCAAACCAACAAACAAAAGTGCTGTATACTGTTCCTGTCACGTTCGTCATAAGGAGTAGACCAAGATGCAGCATGGTATGTTTCCATCCTTTATTTTGGAAATGAAAACGTCAAAGAACAAAACGAACAAAACGAACAAACGAAACGTGACGCTCGACTAATGCTCACAGGAAACAATACATAGACAAGATCCCACAAAGCACAATGGGAAATGGCTACCTAAAAATGATCCCCAATCAGAGAGAACGATAAACAGCTGCCTATAATTGGGAACCATATCAGGCCAACATAGATATACAATTCCCCTAGATAACCCACCCTAAATTACACCCCGACACAACCAACAAAGAGAATAAACCGCTTTCTATGGTCAGGGTGTGACAGTTCCGTAACAGAACTGTTATTTTGAAAGCATGGGAACAGGTTAATAATATTACCTTACATTCTGGGCATTTTCTTCCAGTCCGACAAAAATCACAACAAAGCTCCTATGCAAAGCCCTCATTCTGTCACTCAGAAACGTATTACAGAGTCTGCCTGCCAGCTGTAAATCTTTGCCAGTGGGTGTGCGTGTGTGTGTAGGCTACATGCCCCTCCCCTCTGAAGCATAGGTTACTGTAGCCTACTGACGACATTACAAGTGTAATTCAGAAATTAGGCAGAGATGTTAAATTAGAGAAGAATGGATAGACTTTTTCAATGCTTGTTAAGGATACTATAGTTATCAGGTTTCACATTGGATTGATTAGATACAAAAAGTAAGACGCATTTTTAATTCTAGCTAACGTTTGCTCTGGTCCAACTTTAAACCAACTTGGAAAGTTCAAAGTTCAAAGTTCCTCCATAGAAGCCGCTCCGTAGGTATAATTCTGTGGACCTAATACAGATAATGCATAACATAAGATGCCCAGCGCTTCAAGGCAAGCTTCCACCATCCTCTCTCGTTCTCTCCTCACCCTCAAAATGTCAGTTGCGTCTCGCACCCTACACTGTGACTGGCAGCACAGTATGTGTGTTTGTCTTTCATTATGATTAAATGCTATTATGACAAAATTCAATTTGCTCTTTTAACGACTTTCTTATACAGATTAAATTGCTTACCTGCTCCACAGCAAGTTTCTCTATCCTCACTGATTGGTGAAGTCATTTAATGTCGAGCTAAATGTAAAGAAAAATATTTCAGAGTTTTACAAAGGAACAGAAAGAAATTATATAAACCAGTACTTTTTTGGGGTTCATACCAGTTCATAACAAAATAAATAATGGTTCTGTTCAGAAGTAAACGTCTGAAAAATAATTTTAATCCCAAACCCTGGTTCATGCAGAGGATGTTTTCAGGTTAATGACATAAATGGGGGTTCATGTCTGCAATGAACAGACATGTAAATACAGCGATACAGAGATAGAAAAATACTGAGCTACGTACTGTATTTACAGCTATATAGAGACATGGATGGATGCACCGGGAGAATTTTTCAGGGGTAGGGATAGTAAACCAAATCTGGTTAATGGTTAATGATTGCAAAGGACAAAACAGACTGTGCTGATGGTGCCGCGGTGTGTCAGTGTTATTATGCTGTAGGGTTTCCATTAATCTCTGCGTCTGAAACCATTCATATGATCCACAGTCAACTTGTTTTTATAATTTGGGCTCTGAAATATGCAAGTCGTTGACATTTATTGCAGTACAGTGGGCCTATGCATGATTTGTTGGTATGCAGCTACTGTAGCTAATACATTCAAATGAGCTTGGTAGTGCCTAAAGAGCAGCACCAATTTAGCTAATTATTTGCCCTGATACATTTAGTAAGCTAAACATATCTTGAGAGTGCAGGCTGCTGTATCATTTGCATTGTGAGGCCTTTTAGGGCATGACGCAGGGTTTTTGAAGGATTCATAAAACGGCTTGACACAGATTTTCACCTCTCAGTGAATTTGGGGCTTTTACAACACAGGTAGAAGGGACTGAGCCCTGATCTCCAGTGCAGAGCCTTATGTTACATTTACATTTAAGTCATTTAGCTGACGCTCTTATCCAGAGCGACTTACAAATTGGTGCATTCACCTTATGACATCCAGTAGAACAGTCACTTTACAATAGTGCATCTAAATCTTAAAGGGGGGGGGGTGAGAGGGATTACTTATCCTATCCTAGGTATTCCTTAAAGAGGTGGGGTTTCAGGTGTCTCCGGAAGGTGGTGATTGACTCCGCTGTCCTGGCGTCGTGAGGGAGTTTGTTCCACCATTGGGGGGCCAGAGCAGCGAACAGTTTTGACTGGGCTGAGCGGGACACGTGTGACACGTGTCGGGAGTGTTATCCTCTCGACCACAGCTCTGCACATTGATGCAACGTTGGAAAAGTTGGTATGCTGTTGTCCATTCGCTATTTAAACAAAGGTCAAGTCACAGACAAGCTACTTCCTGATTGTGATTACTCGTGAAACCAGACTCTTGGTGTGGGCTGACGTTACTCCTAATGAGTAGCTAGCTGTATTGTACAGTATTTGAAATATCAATAGGCCTACAGTCATGCTGGAATTATGACATCATCTCCATACAGTTGTATACCTCAGTTGAGAACTAGCTTGAGTTGTAGTGGAAGTGTATGGTGGAAGTTAATTCCAAACAGAGATGGTGTTAGATGGGGGGCAGACCTGGGTTGAAATACTTGAAAAGTATTTCCAAATACTTTGAGCATTTGCTTGAGTCTGCCTGGAGTGCCAGATGGGCGGGGTTTGCAGTTTTGGAACTTTTTTATTAGTTAGCCAGGCAAGGTCAACTAGGCACAGGTAAAGTATTTGAATCGATTTTTAAGTATTTGAAACCCAGATCTGATGGAGGTTGCTGCTGAATGCTCTGTGAGCTATGGGTTTGTATTGACCCCTCTCTCCTCTCTCTCTCTGTAGAGCTGATGACTTGTGAGGAACTACACGCCATCCTCCACCTGGTCCTGCAGGCTGGAAACATCATGAACGCTGTAAGTCAACGATGCCATTATCTCTCACTCGCTCCCCCCACCCCACCCCTTTCTATTTATCTATCCTAACTCTCTCTTCCTCTCTCTCTCCTCAATCACTCACTCTCTCACTCACTCAGTCGGTCTCTCTCTCTCTCTCTGTCCATCAATCTGTGACATCTGTCTCGTTCTTTCCTCCACATCTCTCCTCTCTTCCTCACTCCTTATCTGTCTGATATGACGATGGCTAAGGTGGGATAATGGCTTTTATTTCACTACTGCCTGTTTATCCTCCTCCCTGTCCCGCAGGGTGGCTACGCGGGCAATGCCGTGGGCTTCAAGCTGTCATCGCTCCTCTCGCTGGCCGACACCAAGGCCAACAAACCTGGCATGAACCTGCTGCATTTTGTGGCTTTGGTGAGTCTGACAGAGAGAGATGGGAAGAGACACTGAAGGAGACACACTGGAGGAAACACACAGACTGTCACACACACCACAGGATATTGATGGCACCTTAATTGGGCAGGACGAGCTCATAGTAATGGCTGGAATGGAATAAATGAAACGGTATCGAACTCATCAAACATGGTAAACATGGTTTCCATGTGTTTGATACCATTCCATTCACTCCATTCCAGCCATTATTATAAGCCGTCCTCCCCTCAGCAGCCTCCTGTAAAACACACACACACACACTGGAGGAGACAGTCACACTGGAGGAGACAAACACACTAGAGTAGACAGACACACTGGAGGAGACAGACCCACTGGAGGAGACAGACACGGTAGAGGAGACAGACACACTGGAGGAGACAAACTGACATGCACACACACACACACACACACACACACACACACACACACACACACACACACACACACACACACACACACACACACACACACACACACACACACACACACACACACACACACACACACACACACACACACACACACACACACACACACACACACACACACACTGTAGGGGAGACCCTGAAGGAGACACACAGAGAGGCAGATTAGTGGAGAATCCCTTTGTAAAGCAAGCAGTGTGCAGGAATATCTTCAGGTTTCTTCTCCTGGTCATGCTCACTTTTAAGATGAAATGTCACCGATTGGGACTATGAGTCAGTGTGCTGACCCGTGGATGCTTTTGGCATTCGCACAGAGTACAGACACTCCCCACTGGGCACAAACTGGTTGAATCAATGTTGTTTCAACGTAATTTGTCCACATATTGAGACATGGAATCTAGGTGGAAAATACATTGGATTTGCAAAAAGTCATCAACTGTTGTTTTGAGGGTAAAATTTAAACCACAGGATTTTCAACATAGTCATAACTTTTATCAAATTCAACCTTGTTCAATTTGTACATTTGAAACAACATCAGATCTTCAACGTTATATCCACTATCAGAAAGCTGATCAGCTGATCTATCTACAGCTATGCATTTGGTCTCTCGTCCAGGATTTTAACCTCTTAGTGATCCCTTCACGCGCCAATCCCTTTAGCGGGATCGATTTGACAACATCTAGTGAAACTGCAGAGTGCCAAATTCAAATTACAGGAATATCAATATTCAACATTCACGAAAATATAAGTGTATATACATCAAAATAAAGCTGAACTTCTTGTTAATCCAGCCGCTGTGTCAGATTTCAAAAAGGCTTTACGGCGAAAGCAGACCATGCGATTATCACAACCAGGCCGGTGCGACACAAAAGTCAGAAATAACGATATAATAAATGCCTTACCTTTGAAGATCCTCTTCTTTTTGTAATCCCAAATGTCTCAGAGACACAAAGAATGATCATTTTGTTTGATAAATTCCTTCTTTATATCCCCAAAATGTCAATTTATTTGTCTTGTTTGATTCAGAAATACACCGGTTCCAACTCACCCAACATGACTACAAAGTATCTAATAAGTTACCTGTAAACTTAGTCCAACACATTTCAAACAACTTTCCTAATCCAACTTCAGTTATCCTAAAATGTAAATAATCGATCAAATTTAAGATGGGATAAACTTTTTCTAATACCGGATAAAAACAATGTGCACGAGTACCTAAATAGTAGGGAACTTCAGAGTGACACATGGAAAACATCGACCAATTTCTGAAGACTATTGACATCTAGTGGAAGCCATAGGAACTGCAACCAGGTTCCTCATAAATAGGGTTTCCCATTGTAAACTATTGGGAAATCCTATGACCGCAATTTGTTTTCTTCCCTGGATGGTTTGTCCTCGGGGTTTAGCCTGCCAAATCAGTTCTGTTCTATTCAGACATTATTCTAACAGTTTTAGAAACTTTAGAGTTTTCTATCCAAATCTACCAATTATATGCATATCCTAGCTTCTGGGTCTGAGTAAGAGGCAGTTTACTTTGGCACGATTTTCATCCGGAAAAGTTCAGCTCTACTTAGCTTTAGAATATGTCACTGACTAATTCCAATTTGTTATCGTGAGAATGATTATTGAGCGTTCTCTTAATAACTAAATAGATTCACTGTTGTTATCGAAGTAATTTCAAGAGATGGGTTTAACAGAACAAATTTAAGCATACTTTATATGCTTTATATATATGATACTATTTATTATACAATGATACTATTTAGGCCTATATTTAGCCTTTTATTATTAATATTCTAAATATTATTATTGTTATAGAATTTGCAAAGTCATCTACAAAACTTTATTTAAAGTGTGTTTAAATAAAGTTTGATTTGATTTTGTCATGATCTTTAACTTATATTTTTGATTGAGATGGAACAGTTCTTTCAACATATCAATTATTAAATGGTTGATAAACTGGAATTAAAGTCAGACGAAGTCAATGGTACAAAATATGCAATTCCTTCAAATGTTGATATTTGGTTGTGGGGACAACAAAACACAATTCAATATCACTTTTGCAATGCACTTTTTCCTATTAACTTGTCTACAAGTTAACAAATTATATGTTGGATTCAGGTCTCCAACTAAACCAAAAATATAATTTCAAGAATAGGATTAAGCTTGTGCCTCAGATTAAACTATCTAAGCATTAGATACAGCTCCTTTAAATGTTGATATTTGTATTACAAATATAACTTTTGTAATACAGTTAATAGCCTAAAGTTAGGCTATTTTACAAACTAATGTGACAGTATTTATTCAACCTTAAAATTAGTAACACATCCAGAGCCACTTATTGAGGTTCCTGTAACTATAAAGATCTTCTTCTGCAGTCATAGAAAGCGTGCATGTTCAAGATAGTATGCAAAGGTTGCAGGTCTGTGGAGATCTTCACAGTTGTTATAATAATCTGTGCAGAATATTAAACAGCATGGATTACTTGTATGTTTAATGTAATCTCAACTACAATACAGGTAATTCAGGGTTCACAGTGAAGCACACAGAAACTAGAGGCCATGAGTAAAGAATGGCTGAGTTATTGATAAATCTGATTTATGTGTCCATTTAAATAATTTGTAAATCCACTCCACAATGGCCTATCAACTTGAAACCGTTTAAGTTCGTCAGAGACATTACCATGATGTACCAAGTCTGGCATTGATATCCTAAAAAATAAGGAAACTATTAACAATTTACTTTTGTTACGCTAATGCTTAAAATAAGTATAAAGAATCTTCTCATGGACTAAAAGTCAGATTCTGTCATGCAGGTGAAAGAGGACCCAAAAGCGACTTGGCGAAAACAGAGTCTTTAATCCAGTAAAGTAAATACAAACAAAAAACACAACTTTCACTCGAAATGACGAGGACAAACTGGAGACTCGATCTTGAACAGCAGGTGAACAGCAGGTTGCCTCGGGAAGGCACTTGAACCAGACAGACTCAGACACCTGCTCACCACGCAGCATCTGAGGAAAACACGACACGACAGGGCGATACACAAACACAGCACGGTGAATTCTAGACAAGGAACCGACAGGACAGGAACGGAACACAAAGGAAGAAATAGGGACTCTAATCAGGGGAAAGGATCGGGAACAGGTGTGGGAAGACTAAATGATTGATTAGGGGAATAGGAACAGCTGGGAGCAGGAACGGAACGATAGAGAGAAGAGAGAGCGAGAGAGTGAGAGAGGGAGGGGAGAGAGAGGGATAGAAAGAGGGAAAGAACCTAATAAGACCAGCAGAGGGAAACGAATAGAATGGGAAGCACAGGGACAAGACAAGATAATAAATGACAAAACATGACAGTACCCCCCACTCACCGAGCGCCTCCTGGCGCACTCGAGGAGGAATCCTGGCGGCAACGGAGGAAATCATCAATGAGTGAACGGTCCAGCACGTCCCGAGACGGAACCCAACTCCTCTCCTCAGGACCGTAACCCTCCCAATCCACTAAGTATTGGTGACCCCGTCCCCGAGAACGCATGTCCATGATCTTATGTACCTTGTAAATAGGTGCGCTCTCGACAAGGACGGGAGGGGGAGGGAAGACGAACGGGGGTGCGAAGAAAGGGCTTAACACAGGAGACATGGAAGACAGGATGGACGCGACGAAGATGTCGCGGAAGAAGCAGTCGCACAGCGACAGGATTGACGACCTGGGAGACACGGAACGGACCAATGAACCGCGGAGTCAACTTACGAGAAGCTGTCGTAAGAGGAAGGTTGCGAGTGGAAAGCCACACTCTCTGGCCGCAACAATACCTTGGACTCTTAATCCTGCGTTTATTGGCGGCTCTCACAGTCTGTGCCCTGTAACGGCAAAGTGCAGACCTCACCCTCCTCCAGGTGCGCTCACAACGTTGGACAAACGCTTGAGCGGAGGGAACGCTGGACTCGGCAAGCTGGGATGAGAACAGAGGAGGCTGGTAACCCAGACTACTCTGAAACGGAGATAACCCGGTAGCAGACGAAGGAAGCGAATTGTGAGCGTATTCTGCCCAGGGGAGCTGTTCTGCCCAAGACGCAGGGTTTCTGAAAGAAAGGCTGCGTAGTATGCGACCAATCGTCTGATTGGCCCTCTCTGCTTGACCGTTAGACTGGGGATGAAACCCGGAAGAGAGACTGACGGACGCACCAATCAAACGACAGAACTCCCTCCAAAACTGTGACGTGAATTGCGGGCCTCTGTCTGAAACGGCGTCTAACGGGAGGCCATGAATTCTGAATACATTCTCGATAATGATTTGTGCCGTCTCCTTAGCGGAAGGAAGTTTAGCGAGGGGAATGAAATGTGCCGCCTTAGAGAACCTATCGACAACCGTAAGAATCACAGTCTTCCCCGCAGACAAAGGCAGACCGGTAATGAAGTCTAGGGCGATGTGAGACCATGGTCGAGAAGGAATGGGGAGCGGTCTGAGACGACCGGCAGGAGGAGAGTTACCCGACTTAGTCTGCGCGCAGTCCGAACAAGCAGCCACGAAACGCGCGTGTCACGCTCCTGAGTCGGCCACCAAAAGCGCTGGCGAATAGACGCAAGAGTGCCTCGAACACCGGGATGACCAGCTAACTTGGCAGAGTGAGCCCACTGAAGAACAGCCAGACGAGTGGAAACAGGAACGAAAAGGAGGTTACTAGGACAAGCGCGCGCGACGCAGTGTGCGTGAGTGCTTGCTTAACCTGTCTTTCAATTCCCCAGACTGTTAACCCGACAACACGCCCATAAGGAAGAATCCCCTCGGGATCAGTAGAAGCCACAGAAGAACTAAACAGACGGGATAAGGCATCAGGCTTGGTGTTCTTGCTACCCGGACGGTAAGAAATCACAAACTCGAAACGAGCGAAAAACAACGCCCAACGAGCTTGACGGGCATTAAGTCGTTTGGCAGAACGGATGTACTCAAGGTTCTTATGGTCTGTCCAAACGACAAAAGGAACGGTCGCCCCCTCCAACCACTGTCGCCATTCGCCTAGGGCTAAGCGGATGGCGAGCAGTTCACGGTTACCCACATCATAGTTGCGCTCAGATGGCGACAGGCGATGAGAAAAATAAGCGCAAGGATGAAACTTATCGTCAGACTGGAAGCGCTGGGATAGAATGGCTCCCACGCCTACCTCTGAAGCGTCAACCTCGACAATGAATTGTCTAGTGACGTCAGGAGTAACGAGGATAGGAGCGGACGTAAAACGTTCTTTTAGAAGATCAAAAGCTCCCTGGGCGGAACCGGACCACTTAAAACACGTCTTGACAGAAGTAAGAGCTGTGAGAGGGGCAGCAACTTGACCGAAATTACGAATGAAACGCCGATAGAAATTAGCGAAACCTAAAAAGCGCTGCAACTCGACACGTGACCTTGGAACGGGCCAATCACTGACAGCTTGGACCTTAGCGGAATCCATCTGAATGCCTTCAGCGGAAATAACGGAACCGAGAAAAGTAACGGAGGAGACATGAAAAGAGCACTTCTCAGACTTTACGTAGAGACAATTCTCTAAAAGGCGCTGTAGAACACGTCGAACGTGCTGAACATGAATCTCGAGTGACGGAGAAAAAATCAGGATATCGTCAAGATAGACAAAAACAAAGATGTTCAGCATGTCTCTCAGAACATCATTAACTAATGCCTGAAAAACAGCTGGCGCATTGGCGAGACCAAACGGCAGAACCCGGTACTCAAAATGCCCTAACGGAGTGTTAAACGCCGTTTTCCACTCGTCCCCCTCTCTGATGCGCACGAGATGGTAAGCGTTACGAAGGTCCAACTTAGTAAAGCACCTGGCTCCCTGCAGAATCTCGAAGGCTGATGACATAAGGGGAAGCGGATAACGATTCTTAACCGTTATGTCATTCAGCCCTCGATAATCCACGCAGGGGCGCAGAGTACCGTCCTTCTTCTTAACAAAAAAGAACCCCGCCCCGGCCGGAGAGGAAGAAGGCACTATGGTACCGGCGTCAAGAGACACAGACAAATAATCCTCGAGAGCCTTACGTTCGGGAGCCGACAGAGAGTATAGTCTACCCCGAGGAGGAGTGGTCCCCGGAAGGAGATCAATACTACAATCATACGACCGGTGAGGAGGAGGGAGTTGGCTCGGGACCGACTGAAGACCGTGCGCAGATCATGATATTCCTCCGGCACTCCTGTCAAATCGCCAGGTTCCTCCTGAGAAGTAGGGACAGAAGAAACGGGAGGGATGGCAGACATTAAACACTTCACATGACAAGAAACGTTCCAGGATAGGATAGAATTACTAGACCAATTAATAGAAGGATTATGACATACTAGCCAGGGATGACCCAAAACAACAGGTGTAAACGGTGAACGGAAAATCAAAAAAGAAATAGTCTCACTGTGGTTACCAGATACTGTGAGGGTTAAAGGTAGTGTCTCAAATCTGATACTGGGAAGATGACTACCATCTAAGGCGAACATGGGCGTAGGCTTCTCTAACTCTCTGAAAGGAATGTCATGTTTCCGAACCCATGCTTCGTCCATGAAACAACCCTCAGCCCCAGAGTCTATCAAGGCACTACATGTAGCACCCGAACCGGTCCAGCGTAGATGGACCGACAAAGTAGTACAGGATCTTGATGGAGAGACTTGAGTAGTTGCGCTCACCTGTAGCCCTCCGCTTACAGATGAGCTCTGGCTTTTACTGGACATGAATTAACAAAATGTCCAGCAACTCCGCAATAGAGGCACAGGCGGTTGGTGATCCTCCGTTCCCTCTCCTTAGTCGAGATGCGAATCCCTCCCAGCTGCATGGGCTCAGACTCTGAGCCAGAGGAGGGAGATGGTTGCGATGCGGAGCAGGGAAACACCGTTGATGCGAGCTCTCTTCCACGAGCCCGGTGACGAAGATCTACCCGTCGTTCTATGCGGATGGCGAGAGCAATCAAAGAGTCCACATCTGAAGGAACCTCCCGGGAGAGAATCTCATCCTTAACCACTGCGTGGAGTCCCTCCAGAAAACGAGCGAGCAGCGCCGGCTCGTTCCACTCACTAGAGGCAGCAAGAGTGCGAAACTCAATAGAATAATCCGTTATGGACCGTTCACCTTGGAATAAGGAAGCCAGGGCCCTAGAAGCCTCCCTACCAAAAACTGAACGGTCAAAAACCCGAATCATCTCCTCTTTAAAGTTCTGGAACTTGTTAGAGCAATCAGCCCTTGCCTCCCAGATAGCTGTGCCCCATTCTCGAGCCCGGCCAGTAAGGAGTGAAATGACGTAAGCAACCCGAGCTCTCTCTCTAGAGTATGTGTTGGGTTGGAGAGAGAACACAATCTCACACTGCGTGAGAAAGGAGCGGCACTCAGTGGGCTGCCCGGAGTAGCAAGGTGGGTTATTAACCCTAGGTTCTGGAGGCTCGGCAGGCCAGGAAGTAACAGGTGGCACGAGACGTAGACTCTGGAACTATCCAGAGAGGTCGGAAACCTGAGCGGCCAGGTTCTCCACGGCATGGCGAGCAGCAGACAATTCCTGCTCGTGTCTGCCGAGCATGGCTCCTTGGATCTCGACGGCAGTGTAACGAGCGTCTGAAGTCGCTGGGTCCATTCCTTGGTCGGTTCCTTCTGTCATGCAGGTGAAAGAGGACCCAAAAGCGACTTGGCGAAAACAGAGTCTTTAATCCAGTAAAGTAAATACAAACAAAAAACACAACTTTCACTCGAAATGACGAGGACAAACTGGAGACTCGATCTTGAACAGCAGGTGAACAGCAGGTTGCCTCGGGAAGGCACTTGAACCAGACAGACTCAGACACCTGCTCACCACGCAGCATCTGAGGAAAACACGACACGACAGGGCGATACACAAACACAGCACGGTGAATTCTAGACAAGGAACCGACAGGACAGGAACGGAACACAAAGGAAGAAATAGGGACTCTAATCAGGGGAAAGGATCGGGAACAGGTGTGGGAAGACTAAATGATTGATTAGGGGAATAGGAACAGCTGGGAGCAGGAACGGAACGATAGAGAGAAGAGAGAGCGAGAGAGTGAGAGAGGGAGGGGGAGAGAGAGGGATAGAAAGAGGGAAAGAACCTAATAAGACCAGCAGAGGGAAACGAATAGAATGGGAAGCACAGGGACAAGACAAGATAATAAATGACAAAACATGACAGATTCACTGCAAATTTGGTTTTTGGTCATAATAGTCCCTACATTGATGCATTCAATGATGTCCACACTATACCAGTAGGTGCATATTAGCACATGCACTAATATGCTACAATTTGCTGAATGTACACACCAAATGTGGAATGTAGGCCTATTGTACATGTCTTAATTTATTTCAAAAGCTAAGGGATTGGCCAAAACAAACAAAAGTTATTGACAATGTTAGTTGTCCCGCTAGCTGGATGCCTAGCCCTAAAAGATTTTAACAACTCATTCTTTGCATGTGTAACACTAATGCTCAAAATCATCTGCATTTACCTAATCCTCATGAAAAATGTCAGAATCACTTCAGATATTGTATTTAGACTCATTACATCAGTCTTTAATGGTTTTGAGACCTTTGTGCCTATAGATGCATGTTAGCACATATGCTAATGCTACAAATATGCTAATGCTACAAATACTTTTGAAAAATGTTGTTTCAAAAAATATTTTTAGCATTATCCTATTTGCTATACTACACCTATTGGTACAATGGAGCCATATTTGAATGCAGCAACATGTTTTTAAGTCAGATTGACTCAAGATTTGGTATATAGACTCCATGAATTAGCCTCTAATGAATTTTAGAATTATAAGGTGCTGCATTCAAAGTCGGCAACGGTACACCACTAGATTGCACCATATCACCCCAGGGCTATAAGAACTGAACCGATGGACATGGGGCCATGAAATGTGTCATGTAGATCTTATATGAATATAAAGTCACTGCAACCTTAGATGGGTCACCAGACGAATTGGTGGCACTATAGATGTCATTGGCACTAGTGGCACCATAGGGATACTAGAGTAATTACTATTGATCAAATGGACTTTGTCTCATGCAAATGAGTGTTAGATTTAAATTATGCAGGCAAACAATGTGATGTAATTGTGATAAGTATATCTGTATAATCACACATAGTTGCCCTTTTATGTAGTTTGAACATGAAAAGTGGCTATTTTATTTGGGTCCTGCCGCTTGCGCAGTCAGCGTATTACATCTGTGAGAGTGTATTGAAGTATTTTGGAATGCTAATGTGGAGTGTACCAACTGAGATTTAAATCATTTACAAAAACAGATTGATTTTTTAAAAATGTAACCTTTATTTAACTAGGCAAGTCAGTTAATAACAAATTCTTATTTACAATCACGGCCTACCCCGGACAACACTGGACCAATTGTGCACCGCCCTATGGGACTCCCAATCACGTCTGGACATCCTGGAATCAAACTAGGGACTGTAGTGACACCTCTTGCACTGAGATACAGCGCCTTAGACTGCTGCTCCCATCTGGAGCCCCAGAATTCAAAGATGACCACAATATACCAATAAACACAAATCTAAACCATTAGTCAAATTGACCCCAGAATTGGTTTATAAACTCAATACATTAAGTAAGGACTTTAAGAATGATTACCTGCTGGATTCAAAGGTAACCAACTTACAACACGAGACAAAACTTCACTTTTGGTATTGAAAAATAAACACATGTACAGTATAAGAACTGTATGAACATACTTTTGTCAAAGTTTATTATCATTTTTTTAAAACTTGTCCATAAGGCATACAAGGGTGGAGAACAAGTATTTGATATACTGACAATTTTGCAGGTTTTCCTACTTACAAAGCATGTAGAGGTCTGTAATTTTTATCATAGGTGCACTTCAACTGTGAGAGACAGAATCTAAAACAAAAATCCAGAAAATCACATTGTATGATTTTTAAGTAATTAATTTGCATTTTATTGCATGACAAGTATTTGATCACCTACCAACCAGTAAGAATTCCGGCTCTCACAGACCTGTTAGTTTTTCTTTAAGAAGCCCTCCTGTTCTCCACTCATTACCTGTATTAACTGCACCTGTTTGAACATTACCTGTATAAAAGACACCTGTCCACACACTCAATCAAACAGACTCCAACCTCTCCACAATGGCCAAGACTCAAACAGACTCCAACCTCTCCACAATGGCCAAGACCAGAGAGCTGTGTAAGGACATCAGGAATAAAATTGTAGACCTGCACAAGGCTGGGATGGGATACAGGACAATAGGCAAGCAGCTTGGTGAGAAGGCAACAACTGTTGGCGCAATTATTAGAAAATTGAAGAAGTTCAAGATGATGGTCAATCACCCTCGGTCTGGGGCTCCATGCAACATCTCACCTTGTGGGGCATCAATGATCATGAGGAAGGTGAGGGATCAGCCCAGAACTACACGGCAGGACCTAGTCAATGACCTGAAGAGAGCTGGGACCACAGTCTCAAAGAAAACCATTGGTAACACACTACACCGTCATGGATTAAAATCCTGCAGCGCACGCAAGGTCCCCGTGCTCAAGCCAGCGCATGTCCAGGCCCGCCTGAAGTTTGCCAATGACCATCTGGATGATCCAGAGGAGGAATGGGAGAAGGTCATGTGGTCTAATGAGACAAAAAGAGAGCTTTTTGTTCTAAACTCCACTCGCCGTGTTTGGAGGAAGAAGAAGGATGAGTACAACCCCAAGAACACCATTCCAACCGTGAAGCATGGAGGTGGAAACATCATTTTTTGGGGATGCTTTTCTGCAAAGGGACAGGACAACTGCACCTTATTGAGGGGAGGATGAATGGGGCCATGTATCGCGAGATCTTGGCCAACAACCTCCTTCCCTCAGTAAGAGCATTGAAGATGGGTCGTGGCTGGGACTTCCAGCATGACAACGACCCGAAACATACAGCCAGGGCAACTAAGGAGTGGCTCCGTAAGAAGCATCTCAAAGTCCTGGAGTGGCCTAGCTAGTCTCCAGACCTGAACCCAATAGAAAATCTTTGGAGGGAGCTGAAAGTCCGTGTTGCCCAGCGAAAGCCCCGAAACCTGACGGATCTGGAGAAGGTCTGTATGGAGGAGTGGGCCAAAATCCCTCCTGCAGTGTGTGCAAACCTGGTCAAGAACTACAGGAAACGTATGATCTCTGTAATTGCAAACAAAGGTTTCTGTACCAAATATTAAGTTCTGCTTTTCTGATGTATGTCATGCAATAAAATGCAAATTAATTACTTAAAAATCATACAATGTGATTTTCTGTATTTTTGTTTTAGATTCCGTCTCTCACAGTTGAAGTGTACCTATGATAAAAATTACAGACCTCTACCTGCTTTGTAAGTAGAAAAACCTGCAAAATCAGCAGTGTATCAAATACTTGTTCTCCCCACTGTATGTTTTGTCCATTTGCAATATGATTTCATAGAAAGTCCGTCAAAAGTCACTTAAAAACAATTGGGGGCCAAATGCCATAAGAAATCCCCAAATGCAATATGAAAGATTTGAAAGTGCCAAATCAGGATGTTATGTCCTCTTGCCATGTTCGATCAATGGCAGTCGGTTTACAGCCCCAAAAGTCAGTGAACCATGTCCAAAAGGCATTTATACTGCCAAAATTATATATAGCACTATGTTAAGCCATGAATCAACTTCGATGGTCTATTTGTCATGTATGATGAGGGAGAAGTGGGACTGTTGTTTTTTAACGATTTTTTGAAAAATGTCCAAAATGACAAGGGGTACGGGTGGGGGGTAATGGCATTAAAAACCATTTTAAAAATGTGCGCCCGGTAGCCCGTTCCAATCACCAGGTGCACGGCTGTGCATTTGCAATATGTTTCAATGTGCATTTACCATCACAAATTTGACATGCCCAAAATTCTGCGGAAATGCAAAATTGACTGGCCTGATGAACTCGGGATGGCCGGGCAGTGATAGGGGTTCCTCTCCATCGCTCGTTGTGTTGATTTCATCATGTCCATTTGGTTATGTTTTTTCACTGTTGAATCATATTGCAAATGTCAAACGGTTCTTTTTTAGTTAGAACAAAGATAACTATTGCAGGCACTGTCTGTCTCTTTAACCCTTCGAAACAGCTCCTATGACACCATTTAAGGCACTTCCGGTTTGCACAGGAAGCTATAAGTAAACACATATCCTGAATGGGGTATGCCTTTACAGAATCCTGAGTTTTAAGTGTTTACGTTAAGAACTGACTGATTTACACAGGGTTGAATGCACTATTTATCACAAATTGCTGGTTAGGTATGAAAAACACTTTTAGGATGATATTAACCACTTCCGATTGCTCCAGGAAGCTTAGAATAAACACAGTTAGACCTCATAGTGGCCTGATGGATTGTCATTAAAGACAAGTTCATAAGACATTCATAACCCACATAGGCTTCAGGTTGAATTTAGGGGTGCAGGCAATGTATTCCTATGGTGAGAGAAGTCATTGAAAACTGTTTGATGTAAACACCTTATTTTAACTGTTAAGGGTTAATGCCACATGGTCAAGGTTAGGCTTCCACAGATCGGGAGGACCTCAGGAATGTTCCTTGGGTCTAATTGTGGTTCTAAACCTAACTGTTCTCCCGCTGTCACCCAAAAGCACCAGCAATTTAGGGGTATCTCGTTGAACTCGGCCGAGAGATTATGATAATGCCATTGCAGGCTCTGAGTGTCTTTAAGCACCGTACTTTGTCACTCCGTGTGTGTGTGTGTGTGTGTGTGTGTGTGTGTGTGTGTGTGTGTGTGTGTGTGTGTGTGTGTGTGTGTGTGTGTGTGTGTGTGTGTGTGTGTGTGTGTGTGTGTGTGTGTGTGTGTGTGTGTGTGTGTGTGTGTGTGTGCGTGTGTGTGTGTGTGTGTGTGTGTGTGTGTGTGTGTGTGTGTGTGTGTGTCAGTTTGTCTCCTCCAGTGTGTCTGTCTCCTCTACCGTGTCTGTCTCCTCTACCGTGTCTGTCTCCTCTACCGTGTCTGTCTCCTCTACCGTGTCTGTCTCCTCTACCGTGTCTGTCTCCTCCAGTGGGTCTGTCTCCTCCAGTGTGTCTGTCTCCAGTGTGTGTGTGAGAGAGAGAGAGAGAGAGAGAGAGAGAGAGAGATTTTCTTTGACATCTGTTGGGAGAAATGACTGACTTACAGTTCATGAGGGTTGCCTAATCACACATATGAAGTTTTGAAAATATCTGAATTTTTTAACCCTTCGAAACAGCACCTATGACACCATTTTAAGGCACTTCCGGTTTACCCGGGAAGCCGAAAGTGAACACATATCTTCCTTGGGGTAGGCACTTATAGAATCTTGAGTTTTAAGTATTTATGTTCAGAACTGACTTATTTACAGAGGGTTGAATGAGTGTGTGTTATTTCAGAAAAACACAGAAATCTCACAGAGCTCCGACACACACTTCAAATAGATTCGTCTGAACACGCTGCAACTGGATCTGTAACTTTTTTTTTTTGAACATCACCAATTATACATTGTACAATATTTCTTAAATTACAATAGATAAATGGCTGGTTCTTTTTTTCCTGACACCGTAGGTTCATTTACTTTGACGTGAAGCAATGAAATCATTGCTCTATTTTCGTTTTTGACATTTAATCCCAGAAAAATGACCATAACACAAAAAACGTTGAGGCCTAGGCGCCATCTTGTTTGGGGCCAACTGCCCATTATGCCAAACCTATGCTCACCAAGTTTCGTCTACGAAGTCTTTTCCGTTTAGGAGAAAAGGCCACGTCGTGATTGGTGATGTTTTGTACATTTGCAATATGATTCCATTCGCACTCTTGTGGGATTTACCGGGACAGCGGAAAAATGACCAAAAGTTGAAAATTTTATAAAATGGAAACCGAATGTCCGAGAGACTTCATTTGATGACTTCCTGGAAGATCCGGCCCTGCTGCACGGCCCGCCGCAGTACGCAAATTTTAGAAACGTTAGTAAGGGACTGTACATTTGCAATGTGGACTTTCTCACTAACCATATGGCGAATGTCAAAATGTTCCATTAAGGTATGTTATACTCAGTGTATGGACACAAAATATCTGACATTGTATTCCCATTTGATAACACATTTAGATGACAACTAAACCAAACATCAGACATTGTTTTTTCATTGGAATTTGGTTTTGCTTTTAGAAGGTGTAAAGCATAGTGACACATTGGGAATTAAACAAACTTCTGGCTGTCTTTTGAGTGGGTCAATAAAGGTTTCTCATTGATCAACCGAATATTACCAAAATTTCCACGTTTAAATGACGTGGTGTGCCCAGTGGGTCAGAATTCAGTAGTTTATTTGAATTAGGTTGTTAGAATTTGAAATGTGTGAATACGTCTTTTTTGACACAGAAAAAGGAGAGGCTTTCCACAGATGCCTTTTAGACGGCAGAGAAGTTGTCACCCGTAAATATTCCATGACATCGATGTTTGAGTAAACAGAGACTAAATGAAAGAAATGTTGAATATTGCAGGATGGCAGATGTTAAGGAGTTGAGTTCCACCATCTGCATGTATTTTCAAGCTTTTTTCAAGCTTTCAGATTGGAAATTACAAGCGGGATATGGGTGTACATAAAACATATTAAAGCATTATACAAGGCTAATCATAATTCCTTTTCTATCTACTCAGGAGGCACAGAAGAAGGACGAGAAGCTGCTGAAGTTCCCTGAGAAACTCCAGGACATCCAGAGCGCTTCCAGGTAAATAGTCCTTCATTATGCGGTCTTCATGATGTCAGAAACAAACTGGGAATAAGTCGTTTGAACAGTCCTCCAACTCATAATTTCCGTAAAGTCAAGACACTCAGGTGTCAAATATGTGCCGCAACTACAACGTCACCTATTCAGGAAATTATTTAGAAGAGAGCATTTTCAGCAGTTAAATGCAACAACAATACATTATTTATCAAAACAATCAAAAAAAGAAACATCCTCTCACTGTCAAGTGCGTTTATTTTCAGCAAAAGTAAATATTTGTATGAACATAACAAGATTCAGCAACTGAGACATAAACTGAACAAGTTCCACAGACATGTAACAGAACTGAAATAATGTGTCCTTGAACAAAGGGGAGGGCTCAAAATCAAAGTAACATCAGTTGCTGGTGTGGCCACCGGCTGCATTAAGTACTGCTCCTCATGGACTGCACCAGATTTGACAGTTCTTGCTGTGAGATGTTACCCCACTCTTCCACCAAGGCTCCTGCAAGTTCCCGGATATTTCTTGGGGGAATGGCCCTAGCCCTCACCCTCCGATCCAACAGGTCCCAGACGTGCTCAATGGGATTGAGATCCGGGCCCTTCGCTGGCCATGGCAGAACACTGACATTCCTGTCTTGCAGGAAATCAAACACAGAACGAGCAGTATGGCTGGTGGCATTGTCATGCTGGAGGGTCATGTCAGGATGAGCCTGCAGGAAGGGTACCACATGAGGTAGGAGGATGTCTTCCCTGTAACGCACAGCGTTGAGATTGCCTGCAATGACAACAAGCTCAGTCCGATGATTCTGTGACACACCACCCCAGACCATGAACAACACTCCACCTCCAAAACGATCCCGTTCCAGATTACAGGCCTCAGTGTAATACTCATTCCTTCGAAGATAAACGCAAATCCGACCATCACCCCTGGTGAGACGAAACCGTGAACCGTCAGTGAAGAGCACTTTTTTTGCCAGTCCTGTCTGGTCCAGCGACGGTGCTTTTGTGCCCATAGGCGACGTTGTTGCCGGTGATGTCTGGTGAGGACCTGCCTTACAACAAGCCTACAAACCCTCGATCCAGCCCTTCTCTCACCTGGTGTAACTCGGGCAGTTGTTGTTGCCATCCTGTACCTGTACCGCAGGTGTGATGTTCGGATGTACCGATCCTGTGCAGGTGTTGTTACATGTGGTCTGCCACTGCGAGGATGATCAGCTGTCCGTCTCCCTGTAGCGCTGTCTTAGGCGTCTCACAGTATGGACATTACAATGTATTGCCCTGGCCACATCTGCAGTCCTCATGCCTCCTTGCAGCATGCCTAAGGCACGTTCACACAGATGAGCAGGGACACTGGGCATCTTTCTTTTGGTGTTTTTCAGAGTCAGTAGAAAGGCCTTTTTAGTGTCCTAAGTTTTCATAACTGTGACCTTAATTGCCTACCGTCTGTAAGCTGTTAGTGTCTTAATGACTGTTCCACAGGTGCATGTTCATTAATTATTTATAGTTCATTGAACAAGCATGGGAAACAGTGTTTAAACCCTTTAAAATGAAGATCTTGTTGATTTTTGGGGATTTTGACCAATTATTTTTGAAAGACAGGGTCCTGAAAAAGGGGCATTTATTTTTTTGCTGAATTTATTTATACCGTTTTTGAACACTGTAATTTGGTTAACATACCTAGTTAGCCAATATGGTTAACATACCTAGTTAGCCAATTGGCATTTTCAATGACTTCAAAGCATGTGAATACATACAACTTAATGCTCAGAGTTTGTATGTTTTGTTTCAAAACACTCTGACGTCAAGGACACAGCATTTGCACTGCTTTCGTTTGACAGGAGTTTTAGAACTAGTTCACCTAGAAGACGCCCAGTCAATTTCACACCCATTATCTATGAATTCCCTATACTGTATAAGGTCTTTTAATGGGCTCTTTTCACAATCAATATCACTAACTCAGTTCCTGGAATGCTATGTGTAGCCTATAGGTTCTTGCTTCAGCCACTGTTCTTAGAGAGCATTAGCATGATTATTTCCCTCCATTTGCCCTATCTAATGCTGCCCCACCCACAACATTTCTGCTGCCCCACCCACTAGCTGCAGTCTGGTAACATTTCTGCTGCCCCAGCCACATTCCTTAACTGTTTACCTGCAGAGATCTGGGATCAAAGTAACAAAGCCTACCATCAGTAACACACTACACTGCCAGGGACTCAAATCCTGCAGTGCCAGACGTGTCCACCTGCTTAAGCCAGTACATGTCCAGGCCCGTCTGAAGTTTGCTAGAGAGCATTTGGGTGATCCACAAGAAGATTGGGAGAATGTCATATGGTCAGATAAAACCAAAATATAACTTTTTGGTAAAAACTCAACTCGTTGTGTTTGGAGGACAAAGAATGTTGAGTTGCATCCAAAGAACACCATACCTACTGTGAAGCATGGGGGTGGAAACATCATGTTTTGGGACTGTTTCTCTGCAAAGGGACCAGGATGACTGATCCGTGTAAAGGAAAGAATGAATGGGGCCATGTATCGTGAGATTTTGAGTGAAAACCTCCTTCCATCAGCAAGGGCATTGAAGATGAAACGTGGCTGGGTCTTTCAGCATGACAATGATCCCAAACACACCGCCCGGGCAACGAAGGACTGGCTTCGTAAGAAGCATTTCAAGGTCCTGGAGTGGCCTAGCCAGTCTCCAGATCTCAACCCCATAGAAAATCTTTTGAGGGAGTTGAAAGTCCGTGTTGCCCAGCAACAGCCCCAAAACATCACTGCTCTAGAGGAGATCTGCATGGAGGAATGGGCCAAAATACCAGCAACAGTGTGTGAAAACCTTGTGAAGACTTACAGAAAACATTTCACCTCTGTCATTGCCAACAAAGGGTATATAACAAAGTATTCAGATAAACTTTTGTTATTGGCCAAATACTTATTTTCCACCATAATTTGCAAATAAATTCATTAAAAATCCTACAATGTGATTTTCTGGATTTTCTTTCTCATTTTGCCTGACATAGTTGAAGTGTACCTATGATGAAAATTACAGGCCTCTCTCATCTTTTTAAGTGGGAGAATTTGCACAATTGGTGGCTGACTAAATATGTTTTTGCCCCACTGTGTGTGTGTGTGTATATATATATATATATATATATATATTATACGGCATTTAAAATACACTTTCATCTATTTTATGGGTGGTCACAGGAATCAAACACACAACCCTGATGTTGCGAGTGCCACGCTCTACCAACTGAGCCACACAATGTATTTTAACAGCCTTTGGATGATTTGCATATCCCCGCAGAATATCAGTGGAAAACATTGAGTTGGAGTTCTCGTCTCTCTACGTCAGGACCAGATCCCTGGAGGAGAAGGTCCAGAGTGACCCAGAGCTCCTGGAGCAGCTGAACCCCTTTCTGCAGGTGGCAGCACATTTAGTCAGAATCTAATTTAGGAATTCCGCCCTCATGCACTGATTACGGTGCATGAGGGCGGCACACAGTGAAGGCATCCTTAGCCAGTTGTGGTATATAAGGGGATCCTAGGGTGACTGTAACAAAGAAATGTATATCAGATAACTTACCACTATGGTCTCAATTGGAAGAACACCCTATAAGCATAAGAAAATATTGGCCAATATCCTAAATCCCTGATATACGGTATCACCAAGCCCCCTGTTTTTGGTATATTTTGATGGTAATAATATGTTATAATTCTTTTATATCTTATCTGTGTCTGTCATCCATTGTTTGCCATCCCCAACAGTGCTCCGCAAGGACACTCCAGGACCTGAAGAGGTGTAGGCTGGACCTGCGGAAGGAGGGTAAATCGCTTATTGACTTCTTCTGTGAAGACAAGGACACCTTCATGCTGGATGAGTGCTTCCGCATCTTCCAGGACTTCTGTCTCAAGTTCAAAAAGGCTGTCAAGGTGAGGTCTTTTCTTTAAATATTTCAATTTAAAATCTTAAGTCTCTACTAAGTAGTTTCAGATAAGTAATGTAACTCACATTCTCTATCTAACCTACAAATGCACACTCACATTAACCTGCACTGCATGTCCTGAAGTAACAAAACAAATAAACTCTTCAAAAGGACATACTGATGTAGATGTATGTAAACATATAACAAAATGTGGAAAAAGTCAAGGGGTCTGAATACTTTCCGAAGACACTGTACACAATATGTTATTTATTAGCCCGTCCTTTCACTGTCTCCGTCAGGATAACCGGGAGCGGGAGCATAAAGAGGCGGCCAGGCAGCGGCGTCTCAGAGAGCTGGAGGAGAAGCGCTTTGCCTGGAATGCCGACCAGCAGCAGGCTGCTGGCGCAGGTAATGGCGGCTTCGGCCGCAGCAGCAGCGGGAACGACATGGATATGCTCAGCAAGGAGGGCCTCCTGGACTTCCTCCAGCAGCGTCCCGCCAGCCCCCACAGCCCCCTGGGTCGTTCAGCCAGCGCCCGTCGCCACCGCCACACCGTGGCCGCCATGGCCGACCGCGAGCTTAACGAATACCTGGAGCTGTTCGGCAGTGAAACGGCACTACCAGCTGACTATGCCAACAAGTTCAACAGCTTGCCGCGCTCCGGCCGCACCCTCCATCGGAGAACCGCCCCCTGTCTTGTGTCCCAGGATGTCAACCCCAAGCTGGGGAATGGGCAGCAGGTGCTGGCCACGTCACACCGGGCTGAGACGGAGCCCATCAGCCCCTTGGCCATGTACTCTTTCACAGGCTTTAATGCCAACGAGGAACCGTATAACAATAATAACAATTACACGACCGTGTCCGAGGGGAGCTATCTGCCTCGCTCATGTCAGAACCGCAACGTCTTTCAGAAGACGCCCAACCCCAGAGCGAGCGTCACGGCACACATGAACGTCAGTGTGGAGAGGCACACTCTAGTCCTGGGAATTCAACAGTTTGACCTCCCCAGTCCGAACAATAACACAAATCAAATGCACTTCGTTGACCACAAAGACTTGGTGGTAACGGACTTGGAAATGAAGACGGAATCTCCAAAGACACTCATTTTGGATACCCCTCCTCCTTGTCCAAAGAGTTTGGAAAGAGGACCAGAGCCCGTGGCGTGGGAAGGTAAAATGCCGTCCTCTCAGTTTGTGGTTGGTTCGCTTCAGAAGGAGGAAGAGGAGGAAAGCAGCACCGTCTCCTCAACCACCTGTGATATGCCCCTCCCTCTTGACCCATCCGTATCCAATAAGAAACCGGTGTTCTACATCTTAGACTGCACAGAAACGGACTGCTCCGTAGCGCTTGACTACTCTGAGATCGAAAGCTCACCTCTAATGAGGGAAGGATTGGTCCCCGATATAAAAAACACTGACTGCAACAACATCCAGGGGAACCTTCGAGACCCCAGCTCACTATCCTCCAACTCCAACTTTGATTCCACATCCAAAAATGATCCGTCCGTCTCTGCCCCCACAAATGAGCTGTCGGTGTCAAAGTCCACAGACGAACGTGCCCCATCCGTTGGCTCACTCGTCACCACGGAAGAGGGGGACGCAAATAGCTGGAACACGGCAGAGGCTAGGCAGGTGGGCGAGAAACCTGTACAGACATATAGCCATAAACCAACACACGCCAAGACCAAGAATGTGTCAAAAGTTTCCAAAAACAGCAAAGTGGGTTGCAGCGTCAGGATATTGACCACCACTGAGAACCAGGGCATGCGGAAGGTGGTGCCCATCACCAAGCTAAGCCGGACTGGCCGTAATGCCAAGCGGGTGGAGAGACCCGCCGGAGGCCATGAGGGTGCCAGGCAGCCGCTCATCGACAAGAGCACCCCAGCCAGGGAGAGGGGTGAGAAGACCGGTTGGCCCGTCCGCCACTCCAGCTTGCCCCCAGAGACCAAATCCCAGTGGAACGCTGGCCTCTCTGGCTGGGCACGTGACCTCAACCTGCGAAAGCCCTCCTTCCGCAAGCCCAGCGCCAAGCCGCTGAGGAACCTGCCCAAGGCACCGCCGGAGGAGAAGATGTGCCGCTCCACCATGAGAGCCCTGGCTGCTCAGGCCCAAGGTCAGGTTAGGACACCCTCTGAGGCTAGCGCTCCTGAGACACCTATTCACAGCTCCAAAACCCCATCAGCCACCCTGCCTGGCTGGGCACGCAACACTGTGGCCTCCTCCTCTCGGACCACCAAGAAGGAACTCGCTCCAACCCTCTCCAACCCTCTGACCCCCTCCAGGAGCCCCTCTCTCCTGTCCCGGAGCAGCTCCCAGAGTCAAGCACCCGCTCGGCCGCAAGCCGCTGCCACAACCACACCTCCTGCCAAAGGGGGGCAGCATTCACCCCGGGGGGAGGAGAAGGAAAAGGCCCAAGAGGGTGGTCTGCAGAGGCTGCAGAGCAGCAGCTTCTCAGAAAAATCTGTCCAATCCACTACGTCATGTAGGACCATCAAGCCCACCTGGAAGTAGAACTCAAATATGGTGGAACTTGATTGGAGCAAGAGAGGAAGAAATGGTTTTCCCCACATACTGTAGACTGACATTTTGTGTCCTCTTTCATTAGCTACTCTAAGACATCCCACCTCATCCATATCAAGTCATTATACAGGGCTCCGTCAACACGTATTGTATGAACTGCAAAAATATATAATGCACTGTATAAGATTATTTCTTCATGAGCCCCCGTTTGTTTTTGAGCATTCTTCACGGGGAGACAGAACTGACAAATGGCAAAATCCCCCCTTTTTCCTTCTTTGCCTGCGTTGTGGTCTTAAACTCTATTTAATAAGGTATAATAACATGTCAAAAAAGAAAAACAAATATTATGCTTTTTTTTACAACCCATTTTAAGATGGTGTTTACATGGTATTTACTTAAAAACGATGTGGTAGTAACAATGGATATGTTCTGGTACTCACCTCAAAGAATACAACACTATTGGTAATTTACTGTTACCAAATGGCACATAGCGACACGTGTGTCAACGCATCTCGTGTGATTACTATGCAATTATTAGATAATTACCATTTAAACAAGTACTTTCTAGGTAACTACCTGGTAAACAATGACTGTAAAATGAAGTGTTACTGAAAACCCACTAATGAACATGCTTGAATGCTGCTAATTAGCTTTGACAATTTGGGGACTGTGTTAGTGTCTTCATTCAGGGTATGAGCTTTGTAAGACGCTGCCTTGCTGCTGTTGTGATTGTGACTTTCCGTGGTTCTCTACTTTCCTTTGCACAGCCGTACTATACAGTAGCCTGGAGTCCACACTGAATATTGCTCCGTTTTTCACTTTACTGATTTAGTCTGAGTCTGATCCAATAGGGTTCAATTGGAATTGGCAAAAAAGAGCTGGTCCAATCAGTGTCTTCTCAGATACTATGTGCGGGACAATAATGAAAATAACCTTATTCACTAGAAACCAAACGGGGGGGGACGGAATAAGAAACAAAGAAACAACTGTTTTCATTTTCCGTTTGCACTAAAGAATATGACCCTGGCTCAGTGTCATTGTACTTCTCAGCAGCTGGCCACTGAGTTCCTTTCCCGCTCCACTGAAGTTATACCGCGGTTATACTTGACATTGCAAAAATAGTATATAGTAAAACAAAATTCAAAATAAAAGGCCACAGAATAAATGCCCATAGGCCCCATTTAATCCAACCGGGTATCCGGGGTTAAGATAAATAGACATTATTGTTGATGTGCTGCATTGTCTTGGACAAAATTATATGTGTAGTCAGACATTAGGAAACTGAACTATATTTGAATTCTAATGTCAAGGAAGTTGAAGAATTTTGTTTTTCAATTGTTTTGGATATTTGGTTGTCAGTGTTTGATTGAATCAGGTATCCTATTGTGTACTGAGTCATGTACATTAACTATTACTATTAGCAAGTACAGAACGTTATTGAGTCATTATCCTCTGTTTATGATACTCCAGTTAGTCCTTTGGTATGATTCCACTGTAAAGTTTTACCTTTACCTCTTAGAATACAGTACATGCCAAGGGTGTACTTTGTCATGCAATGCATTTTCATGTACTTGTGGTACTTTTGACATTTGTATGTATATATCAATAACGAGCAATGTTTCTAAATGCTCTTGATAAAACGCCTCCATTCAAGCATGGAGTAGAAGTGCACACAAAGGAAATATTTTTCCTGCTTTATGCTATAGCTAGACCAACACTAACGCTATGAAAAACAACATTGAACATGTAGCTCTTCAGACTGAAGTAACACCCAACATGGTGTTGTTTTTCTCTGCGTTTTGTCACAATAATCGTCTTTGTAATCCTCAACTTTTTTACTGTGAATGTTGTCATCTCCTGATTTTTGTATTACTTGACATTGTGCAATTGTGTTCCTTGACCGCCATCGGTCGTGATCAAAGTAATACTGTAGATTCTTCAGCCCTGCAATTGCTCCTCACTACACTGGTCCCAGATCAGTTTGTGCTGACTTGTTGACTCCTATGGTCATTGGCAAGCCAGCACAAACTGATCTGGAACCAGGCCAGCTTGTCACCCCAGTTGCCTTTCAAACAGCATTGTGCCATTGACATAAACAACAACAACTAGAGTATATTAACTTGAAGCTTGATGTTGCTGTCCCATAATCAGTGTCTCCTAAATTGTAAATAAGAGTAGAAATCCTCCCTACCTTCCATTGCACCTACCAAAATAGCTATTAGACTGGATACTACAAATCACGGGCTTAGCCAATTAGCTGTCCACTCTGTGTACATAGTGTAAAGACATACTATTTTTGATTATACGTAGAGGTCGCAATATGTTTACACGTAGCAAACTGTATATGGAGGCTTGGAAGTAGTGAAGGTGAAAGGATTCTGTTGACAAGTGGAAATGGTTAACCAGACTTTTTCCTTTCTTGAAATTGTCACAATGAACAGCATCGTTGTTCACAGACCATACATTGAGGCACTCAATTCAACTTGTCATGAATCAACCATGTCAATCTACTGTACTCTAAGTCTGAGGATATCTCAAGCATCTCTATACAGTTGTTGTACCATGTCTGTCTGCAATATTGAAAACCCACAACTGAAAATGTTTGAATGCTGCTAATTAGCTTTGACAATTTGAGGACTGTGTTAGTGTCTTCATTAGGGTATGAGCTTTGTAAGACGCTACCTTTCTTCTGTTGTGATTGTTGTACCACTTCTGTCTGCAACTCTCAGAGTAGGCTTAAGAGAGCCCATTTTAAATTGAGCCTACAGGCCACAACCCTGCAGTAGGCCATGATATTTGTATCTCCCTGCTCTCTGCAATGCAAATGAAGTGAGGCAGCGAATGTCACAAAAGACCCAGAGGCCATACGTCAGCCCAGATGGTCTGTCTCTCAAATGGCACCCTATTCCCTATATAGTGCACTGCCTTTGACCAGGGCCCATAGGGCTCTGATCAAAAGTAGTGTACTATATAGGAATAGGGTGCCATTTGGGATGCCGGCCTACGACATGGCTAATGACTAAAGAGCGAGACACAATGCTCCTCTCTCTCCCTCTCTTTTCCCACCTACAGTCACAGTCAAACTGTATGATGATAGATCTCTTGTCCACCAGACTTAACACAATGTCCAGTCTTTTACAAGGATGGTCTTTTACAAGAGCGGCCTCCCACATCTTATCGCACAATGCCTCCTGCTTTTGGGCTCATTTTGAGAGGGGCATGTCGACAATGGGTGGTCTTGCGTCAGAGCCACTAAATACGGTGGGACTTCAATACGGAATGTCTACCCTTGCATCCACCCACCACTCTGCCGCCACTTCCTTGTTATGTGATGGTAACCATGACATCTTGGTCCAGCAGCTCAGTCAGGACGCTGTGGGACTGAAAACTAGAAGTGGTCCATCTGACTAATAGCCTTAGCCTTTCTAAACTTAGGCCCGACTCCTAATCATGACAGAGCAGGCGCCTGGCAACCCAAAACGGTGTTGAAACATTTGTCCAATGTTGCCCAACCCAAACCGAATGGTGGCGATTAAGATTTTCCCATTGATTGATTGATGTTGGTGGTTTTTCAAGCCAACTCGTGAAGTTGCACGCACACAATACAGTGACTTCATCCACAGTAGGCCACAGTTCATGTTCACCTTCAAATGTTGACCTTAAATCACAGTGTGAGCTATAGGCATGGATTCCTAGGTGATGGTGCTTGTGTGTTGGAACTGAAAGCAAGGACGAATGTTTTCTAGCCTGATCCCAGATCTGTTTGTGCTTCATAGCCAACAATATGATTGTTGTCATGGCCTGACAACACAAACCATTCCGGGACAAGGCTTGATGTTTTTTACTGTTTTAATGTGATTCTTTATGGGGATCAGACTACGCATATCTTAGCTGGAGTTCCCACCACTTTATATAGCTGCTCCACTTAATTGCCTTGGTTCTGCTTTGCCGCCTTCTTCTCCAAGTAACTGTCTTCGATGTTAATAAACTCAAACTTCTACCTGGAGAAAATGACTGTAATCACTAGAGTACACAAGGCTGAATATTATGCTATTCTACAGCACTGATAATTTGTAAAAGTTATGATGTGAAACAAAATCAATAAAATCACCTGATGCTGTGTCACTTTGAAGCCATGAAGCTTTTTTCTCTGTCCTTCTCAGCCTTTTTCCACCAGAAATGGACATGGTTGTGAACCTGAAACTCTACATGGATCATTTTGTTTTTTTTGTATGCATTCTACAAGGGGCTGTTTCTAAGCAGACATACTGAGGACTTTGCTACAGTGGGCTAGACATTTAACCCCCTTTCTCTCATCTGTTTTATTAATTAAAGGGAGAGTAACCAATCATGATGTGGAACATGGCCAGCTGGGCCATGTTCAGTTGCCAAACATTCTCGAATGTTGCAGATAGAAATGCTGTGAATACGTGAATCCTTATTCTACATGTTAGAGCGGCATGTTTGTTCTACATAGCATATTTCTATCTGAACGTTCCAAAACGTTGCGTCCCGCTAATTGCGTCCCTGTTCTTTACGACATGAAAATGCTGGCAAACGTTTTGGGAGAACTATCCCTTTAAGTAGTCTATTAACACCTCCTGAATTCACAGCTCTGTAACATATCAGTGGTAAAATCCCTATAGATTTTTGTAAAAAATGATTATGGAAAAGCAACAAAAAAATGATATATAAGGGTACGGATAGGGTACAAATTGTTCCCTGGGGTAAAAAATATCCAAATACACATAATGTACATTTAGAGGAACACATCATCTCACATGGTACTGTTCAGTATCTTTTAGGGTAGATGTGCAGATAACCTTGTATAATGGTAAATTTTTATACCCTATATTTTGAATATAAAATATACAATCATCCCACTCTACTGTGAGGATATTTTTCTGTTGTTTTTAAAAATACAAATGTACTGTATTTTATGCTTTGTTTTTTGGCTAATAGAGTACAAAGAGAGACAGCCTTCCCTTCCTGGTTATTCCCATCAACTGAGTGATCAATGGGTCTGGGGCTATAACTCTATCAAAGGCTTTAGATAAGTAATCAAAAATGAGAGCCCAGTAAGCATGTAACTTAGGACTTATCCTGCTTGCACCTCTCACACAGTGGTGAGGTGTCCAGGAATATTTTATGCAGTTTCAGTTTTGAGTAACGTAACCTGTGTATCACTTTAAACTGAACAGGATTGTGTCTGGCATTCACTGAACTGTGGTTTATATTCCTGAGAGCTTCTACCCAGTCCTCATCTGAGATTTCTGAACCAAGTTCCAGCTCCCAAGCCCTTTTAGCAGTGTCTGTAGATCCCTCTATGTGGGCCTGTAGCACATCATAAAGTCTAGAGACCGACCCTTTTGAACGAGGTTTGACAAGGATAAAGCTATCTAATGTAGGATTATTTGGCTTAATGCCATACTGTGGGATATGTGTCCTTAAGAAATTCCTGGTATTTGGAGGTATCTGAAAAAATGTTGTTGGCATGTCAAACTTATTACACTGTAATTGTTGATGAAGCTAACTGACCATCAATGTATAATTGTTGTGAGCCCCTTCTCCCTCCACTGTGAAAACACACCAGGTCTACTCTGTGCCCGGTCACTATGTGGCATTTCTTATTTTAGTGCAAATTGTTGCTGTCATACCAAACTCAAAAGAAAAACGTCCCTCCGTGCAGGAGCTATTCATGACACCTGTATTAAAAGTGATCATAAAACAGACCCCCGTCCCCGTCCCCGTCCCCATCCCATTACTGAGTGTACCCTCAAGGTATAATGATGTATTTTTGCCACTTTAAAGGAACTTTAATGTAGATTGATCAAGTAATCTTATGCTACACAAAGATAAATAACATATTTTTCTAAACTAATGCAATCAGTTGCATTTTTTGCATCCTTTACTGAAATGCTTGTTCCAGTTTCAATGGTTTAGGTAGTCTCCCCATAATGTTCTCATTCTGAATGCAGGCTGTGGGTGAATAAAAATAGTTGGATATATGACTGGATTCTGATAGGAATTACACAGCACTTTCCAAGCTAGCATAATGTGACTTGCAGGTAGGGTTGCAAAATTCTGGTAACTTTCCCAAAATTACCGGGTTTTCCAGGAATCCCGGTTGGAAGATTCTTGGAAACAGGAGGGAATAAGCAGGAAATCTGTAACCAGAATGTTGTAACCCTACTTGCAGGCCTGATGTGGCCTGTAAACCATGAGCTAAGGTGTCTACTCTATTACGGTAAAACTAGGCCGCAAAATAAGGCCGTATGAGATATGTAATTTCAAGTCATAAATAATTACATTTTTATGATAACATTAGCCTAGGAACTCACTTGGAGAAGACCACAGGACTGAAAATGAACGAATTCACAGGCAAGGCACACTGTGAAATTATATTGGGAGGCGTTGCTTAGTGTGGACGTGGCTTTTTAGTTCATTTCTTTGTGCCACCAGTGAGTGGAAGTGTTGTACCATGTACCTTATCTAAAGTCACCTTTGTACCTGTGACTATACATTTTGTTACATTACAGCCTTATTCTCAAATGGATTAAATAAAACATTTTCATCATCAATCTACACACAATACCCCATAATGACAAAGCGAAAACACATTTTTAGAAATATTTGCAAATTTATACAAATAAAATACAAAATATACCTTATTTACATAAATATTCCAATGCTTTGCTATGAGACTCAAAATTGAGCTCAGGTGCATCCTGTTCCCATTGATTATCCTTGAGATGTTTCTACAACTTGTTTGGACTCAAATTTCAATTGATTGGACATGATTTGGAAAAGCACACACCTGTCTATATAAGGTTGACTGTTGACAGTGAATGTCAGAGCAAAAATCAAGCCATGAGGTCGAAGGAATTGTCCGTACTGTTCAGAGAAAGGATTGTGTACCAAGTTTGGAACCACCAAGACTCTTCCTAGAGCTGACCGCCCAGCTAAACTGAGCAATCGGGGAAGAATGGTCTTGGTCAGGGAGGTGACCAAGAACCCGATGGTAGCGCTCCAGAGTTCCTATGTGGAGATGGGAGAACCTTCCAGAAGGATAACCATCTCTGCAGCACTCCACCAATCAGGCCTTTATGGTAGTGTGACCAGATAGAAAGCACTCCTCAGTAAAAGGCACATGACAGCTCACTTGGAGTTTGCCAATTTGTTTTTATTTAACCTTTATTTAACTCGGCAATTCAATTAAGAACAAATTCTTCCAAACGGCACCTAAAGAATCTCAAACCACGAAAAACAAGATTCTCTGGTTTGAAGAAAACAAGATTGAACTATTTGGCCTGAATGACAAACGTCATGTCTGGAGGAAACCTGCCTCCATCCCCACGGTGAAGATTGGTGCTGACAGCTTCATGCTGTGGGAAAGTTTTTCAGCGGCAGGGACTGGGAGACTATTCAGGATCGAGGGAAAGATGAACGGAGCAAAGTACAAAGAGCTCTTTGATGAAAACCTGCTCCAGAGCGCTCAGGACCTCAGACTGGGGCAAAGGTTCACCTTCCAACATCGAGCATCTCTGGAGAGACCTGGAAATAGCTGTGCAATGACGCTCCCCAACCAACATGACAGAGCTTGAGAGGATCATGCAGAGAATAATGGGAAAACTCCCCAAATACAGGTGTGCCAAGCTTGTAGTGTCGTACCCAAGAAGACTCGAGGCTGTAATTGTTGCCAAAGGTGCTTCAACAAAGTACTGAGTAAAGTGTCTGAATACTTATGTAAATATGATATTTCCAGGGGTTTTTTTGTTTCTAAAAACCTGTTTTTTTGTTTCTAAAAACCTGGTTTTGCTTTGTCATTATGGGATATTGAGTGTAGATTGATGAGGGGGAAAAAAATATTTAATCCATTTGAGAATAAGGCTGTAAATGTAACAAAATTTGGAAAAAGTCAAGGGGTCTGAATACTTTCCGAATGCATTGTATATAATGAAGAAACTGAGGTATGAACTGGGGTACAATCAAATCAAAACCTTTGTTTCTAGGAGTGTAGATCAGTCAACTCCAGACTGTGATTGTGTCTATAGATCACTTTTACTACCTTGAGGTGTATGGCAGGGTATTCTGTTGATATCTAACGGTTTTCTGGCAATCTTTAGAGCTACCCAATGATTAAAAATTAAATGATTTTGCACCAAAGTACGTTCATCTCTAGGAGACAGAACACGTCTCCTTCTTGAGCGGTATGACGGCTGCGTGGTCCCATGGTGTTCATACATGGTGTTCATACATTCATACTATTGTTGGTATGTGGTACCTTCAGGCATTTAGAAAATTGCTCCCAAGGATGAACCAGACTTCTGGAGGTCTACAAAAAAATTCCTGAGGTCTTGGCTGATTTCTTTTGATTTTCCCTTGATGTCAAGCAAAGAGGCACCGAGTTTGAAGGTAGGCCTTGAAATACATCCACAGGTACACCTCCAATTGACTCAAATTATGTCAATTAGCCTAACAGAAGCTTCTAAAGCCATGACATCATTTTCTGACATTTTCCAAGTTGTTTAAAGGCACAGTCAACTTAGTGTATTTAAACTTCTGACCCACTAGAATTGTGATTAAGTGAAATAATCTGACTGTAAACAGGATTAAATGTCAAATTGTGAATAACTGAGTTTACATGTATTTGGCTAAGGTGTATGTAAACTTCAGACTTCAACTGTATACATATGTGATTCTTCCATTCGTCCCCCCCAATTTAGTTTTGGAAAATATTTGAACGGCATTGTTGGTTAAGGGCTTGTAAGTAAGCATTTCATGGTAAGGTCTACAGTCATGGCCAAAAGTTTTGAGAATGACACATTTTAATTTCCACAAAGTTTCTTGCTTCAGTGTCTTTAGATATTTTGGTCAGATGTAATTATACCTCAGTATTCCATAGTAACAAGCATTTCATACATGGCAAAGGCTTTTATTGACAATTACATGAAGTTGATGCAAAGAGTCAACATTTGCAGTGGTGACACTTCTTTATCAAGACCTCTGCAATCCACCCTGGCATGCTGTCAATTAACTTCTGGGCCACATCCTGACTGATGGCAGCCCATTCTTGCATAATCAATGCTTGGAGTTCATCAGAATTTGTGGGTTTTTGTTTGTCCACCCGCCTCTTGAGGATTGACCACAAATTCTCAATGGGATTAAAGTCAGGGGGAGTTTCCTGGTCATGGACCCAAAATATCTATGTTTTGTTCCCCGAGCCACTTCGTTATCACTTTTGCCTTATGGCAAGGTGCTCCATCATGCTGGAAAAGGCATTGTTCATCACCAAACTGTTCCTGGATGGTTGGGAGAAGTTGCTCTCGGTGGATGTGTTGGAACCATTCTTTATTCATGGCTGTGTTCTTTGGAAAAATTGTGAGTGAACCCACTCCCTTGGCTGAGAATCAACCTCACACATTAATGGTCTCAGGATGCTTTGCTGTTGGCATGACACGGGACTGATGGTAGAGCTCACCTTGTCTTCTCCAGACAAGCTTTTTTCCGGATGCCCCAAATAATCGGAAAGGGGATTCATCAGAGAAAATGACTTTACCCCAGTCCTCAGCAGTCCAATCCCTGTACCTTTTGCAGAATATCAATCTGGCTTCTTCTTTGCTGCCCTTCTTGACACCAGGCTATCCTCCAAAAGTCTTTGCCTCACTGTGCCTCACTGTGCGTGCAGATGCACTCACACCTGCCTGCTGCCAATCCTGAGCAAGCTGTGTTGGTGATGCCCCGATACCGCAGCTGAATCAACATTAGAAGACGGTCCTGGCACTTGCTGGACTTTCAGTTGAACCGCTCTCCTTGAAGTTCTTGATGATCCGATGAATGGTTGATTTAGGTGCAATCTTACTGGCAGCATAATCCTTGCCTGTGAAGCCCTTTTTGAGCAAAGCAATGATGACGGCATGTGTTTCCTTGCAGTTAACCATGATTGACCGAGGAAGAACAATGATTCCAAGCACCACCCTCCTTTTGATCTCCAGCCTTGTCCTCATCAACACTCACACCTGTGTTAGCAAGAGAATCACTGACATGTCACCTGGCCGTCTTGTGGCAGGGCTGAAATGCAGTGGGAATGTTTTTGGGGGATTCAGTTAATTTGCATGGCAAATCTGAATCTGATCACTCTTAACATTCTGGAGTATATGCAAATTGCCATCATACAAACTGAGGCAGCAGACTTTGTGAAAATTAATATTTGTGTCATTCTCAAAACCGTTGGCGACGACTGTACACCGGTTGTATTCGGCACATGTGACAAATACAATTTGATTTGACATGGGTTGTATTAGTTACTGGTTATTTCAGCCCTCAGGAAGTTTGTAATCAAGATGAAATTCTGTCCCATAAACTACATAGCTACAGTACATTTGGTATCAGAAAGAATTGCCATGTACATTTGTGTGGGGTAAATTAAATGTAATTGTTGTGAAAGCTTATTTATTCAACCTTATTTTCAGTAGTCTTAACTGCAGACATTTGTATTTTATCATTTCATTATAATAATACATTCTATGTAAAATGCAAATAAATACTTTTTAAACATTCGACTGGTTGTTACTTTATCTATTGCTCGAAATACAAAAACCTGACTTATACTACTTGGGTGCATTGACTTTTACGTAAACTTCCATAATATGTGTAAAATTGATCATCTAGAAATGACAGTACAACAGGCATGTTAGCCGTCTGTTTATTGAGCAGTGGGTCGTTAATTCTCTGGCAAGCTTTTTTCTCTCCCTTTCATTTAAATACCATCACATTTTAAACCTAATCTCTGTCCAACACTCCCAAATGTGGGCCTCCATCTCTCCATAGGGCATTGACTTTCTATTACTGTCCCTTACGCCAACTGCCACCTTCTGGCAAGAAATAACAAATCAAGTATCAAAAATGCATTATTGCAATACTGTCCCGCTGAAAATGCAAAATGCTTTAAATAGTATAAAACTGCAAAAAACAGTGCATTCAGCAAAAAATAATAATCACTTATGAAACTGTACCCCCCTCCCTTTGGTCTCAGACGTCAGGAAGCGAACCTAATACCCCACCCGTCCCCTTTAGAAAAGTTGAAATATCTACATTTTTAATCCCAATAAAAATGTTTTTTTAAAAGAGTGCACTGTATGCAAAGACACCGCTATCTGCATAATAAACCTATCCGTTCTGTGCAGCAGTGACCTGCATTCCCCCGAAGTCCTCGTCTTCTTCCAGGCTTCGTTTCAGGCTGCCTGAGAAGTACAGACATTCACAGGGTCAAACATCCAGAAATAAAGAAAGGGAAAAATAGCAGTGACTGGTGGTGAACTTAAAAGGGATACTTCGGTACAATATGCTACCTTACATTTTTTTCAAACTGCACGCAGAGCCATAAAAATGGTATCTGTGAGTTTGTCTGAATCTGGGTAAGTAGGAAATGACCGAAGTATCCCTTTAATAAACTTGTAAACACCTGAATTTCATGGGAAAGAATCGCTTATCTTTGGGCACTTATGAGAGCATCAATTCTGCTCAGTTGCTGATCACCTTTCAATGCATATTGCAATACAGGGATTAAAGTTGAGCCTACATGTCGACTGCATAAACCACATGATTGGCGGTCATGCCGTTTTGATTTAAGTCGCTTCAAGTCTCTGCAGTTGCTCCTCATCCACTGCACCCTGCAGCTATTGTGGAAAGCACAATTGTCCCCCAATTATTAATTAGGGTGTTTAGCTTGACCTACGTGAACCTGAATAAGAATCATTTGCCACAATTTATAAGCTGTAATGCCCCCATATACTCTACTGGCAGACCGCGGTCGGACTACAACCCGATATCATATAAACACTCATAAGGCATGGAAAATGTGTAGAATTGCGGGAAATTAGCTTTAAAATTAATAATTCTATCTCCGCCAACAGGGCTGTGAACCGTTTGGGTCGCATGGGTTTCGAAATGGGGGTTTGCCACCTAGGAAAGGTGTGTGACCGGAACTTCTCAAATAGTACTGGAGTACCCCTGCTATAGCAGATCCAAACAAATGTGATATTTGAGAGACCTCTTACCACAATATGATATTTAGTTTGTGAGTGTTCTTAATGTGTTGTTGGACGATATAGGGTGGTAGAATGTCACTAAACTCTTCTCTAACTAAAACCTCTATTGAACAACGGTGGGTATTTTGACACTGCCCTGTTGCTATGAGCTTTGCGGTTGGAAAACCACTAAATGTGTTGTCTGTACATAAGAACCTCCGCCAACTGCAATCGAGGACTTTCTAGGCTGTTGGTAAGTCCTCTTAAAATGCACCCACGGTGACACAGACGTGTATGGTAAGCGTGGAATGAGCCCAGGTTCCTGTAACTGTAACATGAATGGAAGATGCACGCACTGACCTGGCATTCCAGCATGCAGGGAGAACGATCTGCCCAGCTGTATTGGTGACATCATCTTGATGGTTAGTTTAGCTGAGTAGATCGCTTCATATTCCTGGAAAACACATCATCAAGAGATGGAGCGCTGCATTTACAAACCATTCAGACAGAAATGTCTGGTATCAAGCAGACATCCATCTGACACATTTGTAAAGTTGAAAACCATTGAATATGCCTCATGTAATCTCAGTGATCAGAGCTGTTTGAAAGATTATGAGTTCACGACTTGATACACAGGACCCTACCTGTAATTGATGCACAAAGCCCACGTTAGGGTTGATGCAGAATCTCCTCTCCTGAACGTGGCTGAAAGCATCCCTGTAGAAGAACCAGCACATTTCAGAAGGAAATGTTACTAGATATTTGGTCACAATGCATCTGGACAGTGTCTCTGCAATAAATGAAACCTGCTTGGTTTGTTGAACGGTCTTACCTGTACTTTATGCCAAATGTCTCCATAAGGTATGCAATAACTAAGGCAGCGCTGAAAGGACAAGACAATAATTGTGATTGAGTTTAATACTTGTCTAACAGGAAGATCAAGCGATATCAACACTCAAGCAGGCAAGAGTATTTTCAAACACCAAGGATCTATTAAAAATCTAATCTATAACATGGGATGTGACAAACCTTCTTGATATCCCTGCGTTTCCATGAACTAGTACCTTTCCTATGTGAACAAGACAAGGACAGAGTCAAGATACACTACTGTTCAAAAGTTTGGGTCACTTATAAATCCCCTTGTTTTTGAAAGGCATATTGTTTGTCCATTAAAACATAAAATTGATCAGAAATAGTGTAGACATTGTTAATGTTGTTATTGACTATTGTAGCTGGAAACAGCTGATTTATGGCATATCTACATAGGCCCAATATCAGCAACCATCACTTCTGTGTTCCAATGGCATGTGTTAGCTAATCCAAGTTTATAATTTTAAAAGGCTAATGTTGATCATTAGAAAACCCCGTTGCAATTATGTTAGCACAGCTGAAAACTGTAGTACCGATTAAAGGAGGAATAAAACTGGCCTTCTTTAGACTAGTTGAATATCTGGAGCATCAGCATTTGTTGGTTCGATTACAGGCTCAAAATGGCTAGAAACAAATAACTTTTCTGTAACTCATCAGTCTATTCTTGTTCTGAGAAATGAAGGCTATTCCATGCGAGAAATGGCCAAGAAACTGAAGATCTGGTACAACGCTGTGTACTACTCCCTTCCCAGAACAGCGCAAACTGTCCCTAACCAGAATAGAAAGAGGAGTGGGAGTCCCCAATGCACAATTGAGCAAGAGGACAAGTACATTAGTGTCTAGTTTGAGAAACAGATGCCTCATAAGCCCTAAAACTGGCAGCAATTTCTCGCATTGAACAGCCTTCAAACAGGCTAAATGGTTTTCTAATGATCAATTTACCTTTTAAAATGATAAACTTGGATTAGCTAACACAACGTGCCATTAGAACACAGGAGTGATGGTTGCTGATAATGGGCCTCTGTAGATACTCCATAAAAATAAAATAAAAATAAACCGTTTCCAGCTACACTAGTTATTTACAACATCAACAATGTCTACCCTGTATTTCTGATAAATTTAAAGTAAATTTAAATGGACAAAAAAGTTACTTTTCTTTCAAAAACAAGGACATTCCTAAGTGACTCCAAACTTTTGAACAGTAGTGTATATTGTAGAGTTCACAAGTACTGTATAGTACTGCAAATTCCAACAATTCTCAAGGTGCAGGGTACAAGAAATGTAACATTGAAGTAAAAGTACCCGCACACGGTTGTACGCACACAGTTTATTGCAACTAAATTCTAAAGACAAGATACTATTCAATTAAAGAAATGTTTATTACCTCCACTGGCTAAACAGTCATCAATAAATTCTTTAATCTGTGGAGAGAGGAAAATATATACATTTTAACATGACAGGGCAAATCAAATCAAATTGTAGTCACATGTGCCGAATACAAAACCTTACAGTGAAATGCTTACTTATAAGCCCTTAAACAAAAAGAATTAACTGGATTGTTCGTTAAGTAAAAAAATGAAAAATAACAGTAACAAATAATTAAAGAGCAGTGGTAAAATAACAATAGCGAGGCTATATACAGGGGTACAGGTACAGATTCAATGTGCGGGGTTACCTGTTAGTCGAGGTAATTGAGGTAATATGTACATGTCGGCAGTTAAAGTGACTATGCATAGATAATAAATAGAGTAGCAGCAGCATAGGTGGGCAATGCAAATAGTCTGGGTAGCCATTTGATCAGCTGTTCAGGAGTCTTATGGGTTGGGGGAAGAAGCCTTTCGGACGTAGACTTGGCACTCCGGTACCGCTTGCCATGCGGTAGCAGAGAACAGTCTATGACCAGGGTGGCTGGATTCTGACAATTTTCAGGGCCTTCCTCGGACACCGCCTGGTATAGAGGCCGTCGATGAGAATGGGGGCATGCCCGGTTCTCTTTTTCCTGTAGTCCACAATCATCTGCTTTGTCTTAATCACGTTGAGGGAGAGGTTGTTGTCCTGGCACCACACGGCCAGGTCTCTGACCTCCTCCCTATAGGCTGTCTCATTGTTGTCGGTGATCAGGCCTACTACAGTTGTGTCATCGGCAAACTTAATGATGGTGTTGGAGTCGTGCCTGGCCATGCAGTCATGAGTGAACAGGGAGTACAGGAGAATGAGCACGCACCCCTGAGGGGCCCCCATGTTGAGGATCAGCGTGGCAAATGTGTTGTTACCTACCCTTACCACCCGGGGGTGGCCCGTCAGGATCCAGTTGCAGAGGGAGGTGTTTAGTCCCAGGGTCCTTAGCTTAGTGAAGGCATTATGGTGTGGAACGCTGAGCTGTAGTCAATGAATAGCATTCTCACAGGTGTTTTGTCATGGTGGGAAAGGGCAGTGTGGAGTGCAATAGAGATTACATAATTTATGGATCTGTTGGGGCGCTATGCAAATTGGAGTGGGTCTAGTGTTTCTGGGATAATGGTGTCTATGTGAGCGATGACTGACCTTTCAAAGCACTTCATGGTTACAGACGTGAGTGCTATGGGTCGGTAGTCATTTAGGCAGGTTACCTTAGTGTTCTTGGGCACAGGGACTATGGTGGTCTGCTTGAAAAGTTGGTATTACAGACAGGGAGAGATGAAAAATGACAATGAAGACCCTTGCCAGTTGGTCAGCGCATGCTCGGAGTACACGTCCTGGTAATCCCATCAGTAAGATTCGATCTTATTCCAGTAGACGCTTTGCCTGTTTGATGGTTCTTCTGAGGGCATTGTGGGATTTCTTATAAGCTTCCCGGGTTATAAGAAGTCCCACTCATTGAAAGCGGCAGCTCTACCCAATAATAGTGCGGATGTTGCTTGTAATCCATGGCTTCTGGTTGGGGTATGTACAGTTTAAGTCGGAAGTTTACATATACCTTAGCTAAATACATTTAAACTCAGTTTTTCACAATTCCTGACATTTAATCCTAGTAAAAAATCCATTTTAGGTCAGTTAGGATCACTTAATTTTAAGAATGTGTAATGTCAGAATAATAGTGGAGAGAATGACTTATTTCCGCTTTTATTTCTTTCATCACTTTCCCAGTGGGTCAGAAGTTTACATACACTCAATTAGTATTTAGTAGCATTGCCTTTAAATGGTTTAACTTGGGTCAAACGTTTTGGGTAGCCTTCAACAAGCTTCCCACAATAAGTTGGGTGAATTTTGGCCCATTCCTCCTGACAGAGCTGGTGTAAAGGAGTCAGTTTTCTAGGCCTCCTTGCTCACACACGCTTTTTCAGTTCTGCACACAAATTTTCTATAGGCTTGTGGTCAGGGCTTTGTGATGGCCACTCCAATACCTTGACTTTGTTGTTCTTAAGCCATTTTCCCGCTGAAGCCATTTTTCCGCAACTTTGGAAGTATGCTTGGGGTCATTGTCAAGTTGGAAGACCCATTTACGACCAAGCTTTAACTTCTTAACTGATGTCTTGAGCATGATAACATCTATTTTGTGACGTATACCAGTCCCTTCTGCAGCAAGGCACCCCCACAACATGATGCAGGACACGTTTTACTGTGGATATAGATTCTGGAGGAAACCGGTACAAAAGTATCTCCACAAGGTCCTTTGCTGTTGTTCTGGGATAGATTTGTACTTTTTGACACCAAAGTACATTCATCTCTAGGAGACAGAACATGTCCCCTTCCTGAGCGGTATGACGGCTGCGTGGTCTAAAGCCATTCCATAATTTTCTGGAATTTTCCAAACACAGTCAACTTATTGCATGTAACCTTCTGATCCACTGGAATTGTGATACAGTGAAGTATAAGTAAAATAATCTGTCTGTAAACAATTGGAAAAAATACTTGTGTCATGCACAAAGTAGACTTGCCAAAACTATAGTTTGCTAACAAGAAATTTGTGGAGTGGTTGAAAAACGAGTTTTAATGACTCCAACCTAAGTATATGTAAACTTCCGACTTCAATTGTAAGTACAGTCATTGTGGGGACGACGTCATCGATGCACTTACTGATGAAGCCAGTCAGCCATCAGAAGAATCCCGGAACATATTCCAGTCTGTGCTAGCAAAACAGTCCTGTAGCTTAGCATCTGCTTCAGCTGACCACTTTTTTTATTGACCGACTGAAATACTATGTAACATTATCCACCACACATGCTGAAACTCACCATAGGGAAATATCTAATTATGTTTTCCACAGGATTGTCAGCAATATCTAAAACGAGGTATCTGAAAACAGAAGAAAGCAGGCCACATTAATTAGCTGACAAATTAAGTGAGAGATGTCATTGGCTGAGTTATATACACTACAAGTACCTGTTCTCAGTTTGTCGCTTACCTAAATTTATGTGGGAAGTTGGGCTTTATAAAATTGGCCTCGATATCTTGGCGGACACACACCATGTGCGTTATCCCCTGTCTTTCAAGGACAGAAAGCTAAAAAAGACCAAAAGAGTTGAGTTAACTTTGAGATTCTACAATATGTTGTTATTTTATAGTCCAGGGCACGGTTTCCCAAAATCATCTCTTTCTGAGCTGATCCGTCATTAATATTGTGGAATAATTATAATTTCAAGGTAAGATTTGACGGGGGAAGGTTGATCAAAGAGCAGCCCTGCCTTTCGATCCTATCAGTATCAACACATGCTCCAACGACACACATCATTTGTTATTCGGCGCGTTGTAGGATCATTAAAACAGTATAAGTTCCATCACTCTACTGACCAACGTAGAGGGCCGGTGTGGGTTCTGGCTTGTCATCTAAGCCAAGCAGAAACACACCTGCTTCTAGTAATCAGCTAAACCCAGTTTATAGTCAAGATTTGACGGGTTGAATCAGGGGTGTAACCATTACGCCAATTCTGTTGCAAAACGTTGTCTATTGTAAATTAGCGTTACTTATGGGGGAGTGGACTAAGACACTGCATCTCAGTGCAAGAGGCGTCACTGCAGTACTTGGTTCGAATCTAGGCTGCATCACACCCGGCCATGATTGGGAGTCCCATAGGGCGGCGCACAATTGGCCCAGCATCGTCCGGGTTTGGCTGGGGTAGGCCGTCATTGTAAATAAGAATAGGTTCTTAACTGGCTTGTCTAGCTAAAAAAGGTTAAATAAAAATACTTTGGTAGTTTCCTCCCAGTTTCATTCCGTTTGGTTCTTAAACAGTAAAGAGTTTCTGCTTGACTAGTCTGGAACAAATGCCTGCACCCACACCTGCCCTCAGCAGATAAGAACAGCCACCCCAGCAGATTTATGGGATACCAAATTACCTTGCTTTTCATAGCAGCTGAGTAGGGACCTAAAAACAGGCCTGGTAGAATTTCCTAAAACAACAGATGAGCAGGTTTTAGGTACATCATTATGAGATTACATGATTTAGATACTATAGCTAATCACTCAACAGCAGTCACTTTTGGTGCCCCTTACAATAATTCAATTTTGGGGACAAAAGGGCAACAAGCAAACGGTACCTGCATCTCTCTTCTCATTGGATACGCCCAGTCCTGTGGAATAGATAAGAAAATCAATGGAATATGTTAACTGACTGGTTAGCTAGTTCTCTCGCCGGTCAGTAGTCATCTGCCACAAGATACCCCTACCTGGATGTGTTATTGTAGCGAGCATAAGCTACACTTGCCAATGGGATAGCCAGCTGAACTCTTTCGACTGGCGATATGTGGTTAGCAAACTAGCAAACAAACATTTGAATTCACTTCATACATGATTACATTTAGCTACAAGTTCAATTTAGCGAGTGCGATTACATGTTATTAGAGTAATTTGTTCATGTTACGGGCTGTTTTTGAGTATGCTCGCAAGTTAGCTAAATTGTTCATGATTTGCTAGCTGCGTTAGCTTGCATGCTATCGCTTACCAATAGGTCATCCTTTGACGCAGGAAGGGACGGGAACTGAAGTCTATTATCCTTGTCCATGTTGCAGTGACCTCGGGCGGACGTAGCCTAGGCCTGTCGCACGGTTTTCGTGGTTTGCTAAGTGTATAATTGCAGGAGTTTGTTTTGAGGTTGCGTATTCATGTCCGCCATGCTGCTCCCTCGGAGGAGTCACGTGAACAAAGTTACGTAGCTGTCGTTCGTCACTAGTTACCACATCCACAAAGTCGTAAACCACGCCCATTTCTACAATTTATTTTCTTAAAATGTGATTTTAAACCTATCCTTCAACCTAACCACGCGGCTAACATTATGCCAAAACATAAACTTAAATTGAGACTAAAACTGGTTGTTTTCATGGTAACTAGTGGAAACCATTCTTCTCAGGTGATGTTTTGGGGCAAACGGTGTATTTCCGCACACTACTGCATGCTGGAAATTAAAAAAAAGCTTTGGTGCTATCTGGTTCATTGGGACATCCCTACCCCCAAAGAATTTGAAATTTAAAAAAGTTAAGATTAGGGTCAGGGTTAGGATTATGGTTAAGGTTAGGGTAGGGATGTCCCAAGGATCCCGGATGACCAATAAAAAAAGGGATATCCAAAACGTAAAATGGAATTCACTAAAAACTAAATACAAAGCAAAAACGTAAAACCCTCAGTCCCTCAAAACACACTCAGAGCCCTACTCAGGCCTGTCTCGATTCCATATTTTCCATTTTACTTTGACCTGTTCTGTTTTTAGGGCATGTTGTTTGTTAACATGTCAGCACTTTTTTTATTTGATGGAACCATTTAGTTTAGGCTATTTGATCAGAGAAACCTGCATGATGTAAAATCTGTCTCTCATTACATTGTCATATATTTTAGCTACAGCCTGTAGGCTACAGAAAAGGCCACATTCTCTTTCTACAGATATATATACTATATCTGCTACATGATTTATGTTAGATTCTTTTTTTGAATGTTGGGGGAGCGCCACAACGATGCGTCACTGCAAAAGCGCCCCGGAGAGGCGATAAATATTTTGCAAAGTGGGCACTGCTTATCACAGGTTGGCATCAGTGCTCACCTAAAAAGCCCCTATGCCAGTGGTTGAGATAATTTGTAATTGTTTTGGGGCAGAGTTATGTGAAATTTGATGTGTTGTTGGAGGTGAGTCTTGGTCAGTTGAGGTCAGAAAATTCTGACTCCAAGGGGGCCTCCTAATCTACTTCTGCAGTTTATCGCCATAGCAATAAATGCCAAAATATCTACTCCCTTCATAACAATGGAGCCAGAGAAGGCAGATGTTTTACGTGCCCCCAACCGATTGTATTTTTTTGTTTGTTTATTTGCGTTATTTGTAACTTATTTTTTTACTTATTTTGTACATAATGTTGCCGCTACAGTCTCTTATGACTGAAAATAACTTCTGGATATCAGGACCGTGATTACTCACCACGGACTGGCAGAATCCTTTTTTCTTTTCATGAGTCTAATGAGCCCGACGTGAACGATAAACTGCTTTCTCGGGAACAGACCCAGATCCCCGTGATTTGCGTGAAGAGGAGGTGGAGAAAGAGTGCAGGCTGCCGTCTGATAATTCGTAGGCGATCGAATAAACCCCCACTTCCTTCCATTCTGCGAGCAACCATGCAACCATGACCTACTCGGAAGATTAAACTACCAAAGGGACATTCAAAACTGTAATATCTTATGCTTTTCGGAGTCGTGGCTGAATGATGACACTATCAACATACAGCTGGCTGGTTATACGCTGCACCGGCAGGATAGAACAGCGGATTCTGGTAAGACAAAGGGTGGCGGACTATGTATTTTGTAAATAACAGCTGGTGCACGATATCTAAGGAAGTCTCGAGCTATTGCTCACCTGAGGTAGAGTATCTCATGATAAGCTGTAGACCACGCTATTTACCGAGGGAGATTTCATCTGCATTTTTCGCAACTGTTTACATACCACCACAGTCTGTTTACATACCACAAAACGCTGTTGATTATAGTATATATAATTAATCCATGCAGTCTGTCTTGCATCTACTATGGCTGGACCTTTCTTTTCAGGGTCTTAGCTGTATAGATCATATAAGACAGCCACAAATTGTCCCTACCATCAAAACCAGTCTCAGTGCCTAATTAATCAATAGCTGAATCATCTCTAACATTAATTACCTGAATGGGATTTGACACAGTGGTGGTAGGTGGCAGGCTCGGTCCAGGGGTGGTAGAGGAGTGTGTCTGGCTCTGGTTCGTCTGGGACCTCTGTGGTTTTTGGCAGCACCTTAATAGAAAACACACCCATCGTGTCTGTCCCGGTCCTTTGTAGTCCGAGGGTGTAAGTGCCTGCATCAGAGAGCTTAATAGTTTTGATGGTTAGTAGGATTTCATCACATTTAAAGAGTTCAACAGTGCTCCCAGGTTTCCCCCATATCATGGAAAACCTATCCACCTTTGTGGGATCCCCTATGCTATAAGGATACCCTCTTCTCCAATCCCAGAGCTGTCCCAAATTGGTTATCATGTAATCCCCATACTAATTTAGGTAAGATTAGTATTATCCTTATGTTCTGACATTATCATGTAGGAGCGCCCCTTTCATTCTCCACATGTCCAATTCTCCCTTTTGTCTCCACTCAGTAACTATTATCTACCCATTCTGTTATCTTTGCTCGTCCTGGCGCCCCTTCTAAAACTTATCCTCTCTGCTCTCCAACCTTCAAGGTCTCCGCAGTGTGGGGAGGGCTGTTCTGTCTGCCTTTTCTCCCTCTGTCTGTAGCTCTTTTTCTCATGTTTCCAAATTTTAACTAAATGTCTCACTGTTTGGCTTTATCTAAACTCATGGATTTTTTTGAAAAACATGTCTATGGTGGCAATTTCTAAAGTCCTTATATAGGTTAATTAACTTCTTGCGTCGAGCCATCCCGGATCCGGTATCGTGACTACAGCCTCAAGCTCATTAACATAACGCAACGTTAACTATTCATGAAAATCGCAAATGAAATGAAATGAATCTATTTGCTCTCAAGCTTAGCCTTTTGTTAACAACACTGTTATCTCAGATTTTCAAAATATGCTTCTCAACCATTGCAAAATAAGCATTTGTGTAACAGTATTGATAGCTAGCATAGCATTTAGCATAGCATTTAGCGTTAGCATTCAGCAGGCAACATTTTCACAAAAACCAGAAAAGGATTCAAATAAAATCATTTACCTTTGAAGAACTTCAGATGTTTTCAATGAGGAGACTCTCAGTTAGATAGCAAATGTTCCGTTTTTACAAAAAATATTATTTGTGTTGACAAATCGCTCCGTTTTCTGCGTCACGTTTAGCTACGAAAAAAACCTGTATCCAGGATTGTGTAAATCTATCCGCAAGCTCATTAGCATAACACAACGTTAACTATTCATGAAAATCGCAAATGAAATGAAATTGATCTATTTGTTCTCAAGCTTAGCCTTTTGTTAACAACACTCAGATTTTCAAAATATGCTTTTGAACCATAGCTAAACAAGCATTTGTGTAACAGTATTAATAGCCTAGCATAGTATTAGTCCTGGCTTTCAGCATGCAACATTTTCACAAAAAAGAGAAAAGGATTCAAATAAAATCATTTACCTTTGAAGAACTTCAGATGTTTTCAATGAGGAGACTCTCAGTTAGATAGTAAATGTTCCGTTTTTAAAAAACTATTATGTGTTGACAAATCGCTCCGTTTTGTTCATCATTCTTCATCACGTTTGGGTAAGAAAAAAAACGAAAATTAAGTTATTAAAACGCGAACTTTTTTCCAAATTAACTCCATAATATCGACAGAAACATGGCAAACCGATGTTTAGAATCAATCCTCAAGGTGTTTTTCACATATCTATTGACGATAAATCCTTCGTGGCAGTTGACTTTCTCTTCTGAAGAAATGGAACGCGCATGAACCTACAGATTACGCAATAATTTCGACACAGGACACCGGGCGGACACCAGGGAAATGTAGTCTCTTATGGTCAATCTTCCAATGATATGCTGCAGACACCTTGGAGAAATGATACAAAGGGCAGGCTCATTCCTGGCGCGTTGACAGCCATATAAGGTGACATTGGAACACAGTGCCTTCAGAATCTGGGTTATTTCCAGTATGAAACTTCATCTCGGTTTCGCCTGTAGCATTAGTTCTGGGGCACTCACAGATAATATCTTTGCAGTTTTGGAAACGTCAGAGTTTTGTCTTTCCAAAGCTGTCAATTCCATGCACAGTCAAGCATCTTTTCGTGACAAAATATCTTGTTCAAAACGGGAACGTTTTTTATCCAAAAATTAAAAGAGCGCCCCCTATCTCGAAGAGGTTAAACTCCACTCTAATTAATTGACCTTAAAAAACATATATATATATATATATAATTTTTTTAAAGCAGTATTACCCATGACCACAAATTCATTATTCAAATGGCACCCCCCCTGTGGCTGATCAGACCACCTGGGAGAGCCATGAAAGCAGGTCAAAGGTTACACCATCCCCTTACATTCGTGTTCCATACCATATTAGACATATTAAAGAACCCTTTATCTTTAAAATATATATTTAAAAAATCACTTGTTTAATCAAAACTAAGAAAATAAAACTCCTAATATTCCATATGTGAGTGTACCCCTTTAAGATATCTTGTCTCTGTGAACATAGAAATCCCCTTAAACCCAAAACGTTTGCTACAAACAAAACCTAATAATTATAATAATACCCTCAAATAGTAAGTTTTAAATTTCCTCAATGTTTCATGTAACTCATTCAATCTTTCTCCAAATAAACTCAACCTGCAATCCATTGTGGTTGTTGGTATTGTTGACCTTGTGAACCCCCTCTCTGACCCTGCCAGCTCTCTGAGTTCCTGCGTGTCCCCCCATTGGCCTCTTCCCCCATTGGGGTCCAAAAGGACCCCTACCACTTCTCCGACTACTCCTGATGACTGCCCACAACTCCATGCCCAGTGACCATAGCCTCCACATCTATAACAGGTGAGGTTAGCCCCTCTGTCTGGATCTTGATTGTAGCTTGGCCATCCTGTAGAAGGTGGTTGTCCCCCATACGCATTCCTTTGGGGTGTCATCAATCCCGCCATAGTCTGCACCACAGCAGTAACAGTGTCACTGGTGTTGGCTCCAGAAGGTTGTGGTGCAGGTTGAGGAGTGCTGGTTAGAGGCATCTGTTTTGCTGGCATATCCTCTGCCAGTTGCTTCTTCAAGACTTTCTTCTGTAGTTGCTTTATTTCATCCTCTTCCTTCCTTTTTCCTTCTCTCCATCTCTCCACACGGTGTTGAGCAATCTCAGTGAATTCCATCACATTCTTCACAGTGATCCACACCACTTTTTCACACTCTGTGCGCACCTGGTCCGGCAGCCCTTTCATGCACTGTTCCAGAAATAGATGTTTCATCTCATTCTTATCTGGCTCAGCATTCCAGGCCTGTCTCCACAGGATCCTGGCTTTTTTTCATATAAACCGGCACAGTTTCATCCTCTTCTAGGGTCAATGATTTCATCAACTGAGGCATGGGTTGAGTGGGGTATTTCCTCCTGATGGCAGTCCACATCCCATTGCGGTATTGATCTAATGGAGTCTTTATGGCAAACATCCCTCTCAGCCCTGCATCATTCATGAGTTCACGACATTCCTGGTCCCCCATGCATCTATTCATGACAGCCACCATGTCTCCTACTGTCAGTTCATCCGCTGCAGTCAGGCTCTCAAAGGCCTTCACCCACCTACATTCAGACTCTTCTGGTAGCGGCAGGGCTTCTACTAGAGTCTGCAAGTCCCTGTGAGCCCAAGGTTTGTATACTGTTTGTCCACCAGGTAGTTGTATTAGTGGCATCATGTTAGCACCACCCTGTTTGGTCTTACTCCTGGTGTGGTGTGCGGGAGCAGACTGTTGATCCCATAGCCCCCCCTCAAATACGCCACAGATGAATCTTTGGTCAAGCTCACACTGTGGGGGCCCGACCCGGGGTGTGTCTTCACCATCTTCATATTCCTCTGTTCCTTGGCTGTGCGTACCCAGCCTGATGAAATGTACACCTGGCCCTGATGTCGTTGTGCATTGATTCAGCTTAGTCTGCTCCTTACACCTTATTTCAATCCATTCCATGTCTTTCAGGTTCCGTTCCAGTATTTTCACTGCTCCCTCCTCCTTTCTGAGTTTGTCTTGGAGTTCATTCCATACTCTCCTCCACTCCTCTTCTTCCTCTTGGGTATTTGTCAGGCTTGTCTCAGTCCATCTGATTCCATTATCAGAGGATCCACTTTCACTCCTGCTGTCTATGCTCATATTTCCTCCTTCCATCTGTACTTTACTTAGTTCAGCCACTCCTCTGCTCAGCTCTCTGGCAGCTTCCACCAGAGCCTGTATTTCTTCTTTTCTTCCCTCTGACGCCAGGCACCATTCTTGTCCACTGCTGCCATCATCTGGTCTTTTGTGGTAGTTTACTGTGGCTGAGAGATCCAGTACGGGTGCCATTATTCGTGGACTATCATAGGGTGGTGGCTCTTTAGGGAGTTCCCGGGTACAGTCTACCTCCCTGTGGTTTTGGTGGGTTTTCATCCGTGCACATTTTCTTGAGTTTTTCCAGCATAGCCAGTCCTATGCGTTCCTTCAATTTGAGCCTTCTCCATGTCTTCCTTGATTTTACACTGACTCGGCTCTCCTCCCTGTTTCCACTCCGAACAGGTTTTGTATGTTTTACGCTTCAGCGCTTCCAGCATTCTACCAGGCTCCCCTTCGTCTGGGAGCCCGTTGGGCGCGGCAATACTGCTCTCTTCTATCCATCGTCTGTATAATTTTTCTCCAATCTTTTCCCTCTTCCTCCATTGGTCTCTAATGCTGATTTCAATGTTTTCAACACCTTCACTGCCTCCTGATTAGCCATTGTCTAATGTATTTAAATTACTTGTTTTAATTTGAATACAATATAAATGATCAGGTTCAATTGTGTGCTGCCTTAGAATGTGTCCCAATCTAGCCACTGTCTAGTAAACACCGTGCACTTCTCCTTTACCGTTTCAAAACATAACCTAGGTCTCACACCTGTTATTTAGCCGAAGGTCATACAAACTTGGGATTAGTATTTCGACCTAATACCTAATGTACTACAATCATACGGTTCGACTCTCTCAAACCTTCAAACATACACGATTGAATCACTCAAACCTGCAAACATACATGGTTGAATCACTCAAACCTTACAAACATACGTCAGTTCGAAGCACTCAATTTAAATAATAAAAATGCGCAGTTATTTATCCTCCCTTACTCTTATGCAATATAACCAGGTACTATGACCCTTATAAGCATTTAATAAACCTTTCATTCAAACTTGATACCAGCTACAACTGAAATATCTAATGTACTACATATGCTTCAGCAACCATCCAATGTAACACAGGTCTTTTTTAATTTGTTGGCCTGCAAATTCTATCCGTAGATCATTCACTCTGATACAGCGCGCCCACTTATATCCCAGTGTTACTGCACTCACTCTAAATTTACCCAAAGTAAATATCCATTTATACTAGAAAAATTTCCTCATGCACAACAGTACACAGCATTCATTGTTACATTGCGATCCTGCTCACACACACACTAGTGAATTCCTTTAACCAATCCGATTCACTGTCATTCAAACAACTGGGTACACGTTACACCAACCGACCCATTTAGTACGTTACATTCGTTGTTATACCATAAGAGCGATTGATCAGTTCAAAATTGCATTTACCACTATGTATTCCCCATGATCCTTTACCAATACAAATTAATAGAATTTGGTTACTTACATCAAACAGGTGTCTCACAAAACTAAATTTGGATAACTCCAATGTGCAGAACTTTAGTTTTTCACAACAAGTTTCTGATGACCTTTTTTAGTTGACCGGTCAGGAGTTGTGAGACACACCGTCCGACGACAGTACTGAGAGGTATACCTGCTGGAGCACATGCTATGGGTGGGTGCTGCTATGGTGACCAGCGAGCTGAGATAAGGGGGGACTTTACCTAGCAGGGTCTTGTAGATGACCTGGAGCCAGTGGGTTTGGCGACGAGTATGAAGCGAGGGCCAGCCAATGAGAGCGTACAGGTCGCAGTGGTGGGTAGTATATGGGGCTTTGGTGACAAAACAGATGGCACTGTGATAGACTGTATCCAATTTATTGAGTACGGTATTGGAGGCTATTTTGTAAATGACATCGCCGAAGTCGAGGATTGGAAGGATGGTCAGTTTTACAAGGGTATGTTTGGCAACATGAGTGAAAGAAGCTTTGTTGCAGAATAGGAAGCCCATTCTAACTTTGGATTGTAGATGTTGATGTGAGTCTGGAAGGAGAGTGTACAGTCTAACCAGACACCTAGTTATTTGTAGTTGTTCACATATTCTAAGTCAGAGCTGTCCAGAATAGTGATGTTGGACAAGCGGGCAGGTGCAGGCAGCAATCGGTTGAAGGGCACGCATTTAGTTTTACTTGTATTTAAGAGCAATTGGAGGCCACTGAAGGAGAGTTGTAATGGCATTGAAGCTCGCCTGGAGGGTTGTTAACACAGTGTCCAACGAAGGGCCAGAAGTACACAGAATGGTCTCGACTGCGTAGAGGTGGATCAGAGAATCACCAGCAGCAAGAGCAAAATCATTGATGGATACAGAGAAGAGAGTCGGTCCAAGAATTGAACCCTGTGGCACCCTCATAGAGACTGCCAGAGGCCCGGACAACAGACCCTCTGATTTGACACATTGAACTCTATCAGAGAAGTAGTTGGTGAACCAGGCGAGGCAATCATTTGAGAAACTAAGGCTGTCGAGTCTGCCGATGAGGATGTGGTGATTGACAGAGTCGAAAGCTAACTCTCTCTCCTCTGCTCTCATCCTTCTAGACCTATCGGCTGCCTTCGATACTGTGAACCATCAGATCCTCCTCTCCACCCTCTCCGAGTTGGGCATCTCCGGCGCGGCCCACGCTTGGATTGCGTCCTACCTGACAGGTCGCTCCTACCAGGTGGCGTGGCGAGAATCTGTCTCCTCACCACGCGCTCTCACCACTGGTGTCCCCCAGGGCTCTGTTCTAGGCCCTCTCCTATTCTCGCTATATACCAAGTCACTTGGCTCTGTCATAACCTCACATGGTCTCTCCTATCATTGCTATGCAGACGACACACAATTAATCTTCTCCTTTCCCCCTTCTGATGACCAGGTGGCGAATCGCATCTCTGCATGTCTGGCAGACATATCAGTGTGGATGACGGATCACCACCTCAAGCTGAACTTCGGCAAGACGGAGCTGCTCTTCCTCCCGGGGAAGGACTGCCCGTTCCATGATCTCGCCATCACGGTTGACAACTCCATTGTGTCCTCCTCCCAGAGCGCTAAGAACCTTGGCGTGATCCTGGACAACAAACTGTCGTTCTCAACTAACATCAATGCGGTGGCCCGTTCCTGTAGGTTCATGCTCTACAACATCCGCAGAGTACGACCCTGCCTCACACAGGAAGCGGCGCAGGTCCTAATCCAGGCACTTGTCATCTCCCGTCTGGATTACTGCAACTCGCTGTTGGCTGGGCTCCCTGCCTGTGCCATTAAACCCCTACAACTCATCCAGAACGCCGCAGCCCGTCTAGTGTTCAACCTTCCCAAGTTCTCTCACGTCACCCCGCTCCTCCGCTCTCTCCACTGGCTTCCAGTTGAAGCTCGCATCCGCTACAAGACCATGGTGCTTGCCTACGGAGCTGTGAGGGGAACGGCACCTCAGTACCTCCAGGCTCTGATCAGGCCCTACACCCAAATAAGGGCACTGCGTTCATCCACCTCTGGCCTGCTCGCCTCCCTACCACTGAGGAAGTACAGTTCCCGCTCAGCTCAGTCAAAACTGTTCGCTGCTCTGGCTCCCCAATGGTGGAACAAACTCCCTCACGACGCCAGGACAGCGGAGTCAATCACCACCTTCCGGAGACACCTGAAACCCCACCTCTTTAAGGAATACCTAGGATAGGATAAAGTAATCCTTCTCACCCCCTCCCCCTTAAAATATTTAGATGCACTATTGTAAAGTGGTTGTTCCACTGGATGTCATAAGGTGAATGCACCAATTTGTAAGTCGCTCTGGATAAGAGCGTCTGCTAAATGACTTAAATGTAGATGTAATGTAAATGAAAGCCTTGGCCAGGTCAATGAATACGGCTGCACAGTATTGTTTCTTATGGATGGCGGTTAAGATATCGTTTAGGACCTTGAGCGTGGCTAAGGTGCACCCATGACCAGCCCTGAAACATGATTGCATAATGGAGAAGGTATGGTGGGATTCGAAATGGTCGGTAATCTGTTTGTTGACTTGGCTTTCGAAGACCTTAGAAAGGCAGGGTAGGATAGATATAGGTCTGTAGCAGTTTGGGTCAAGAGTGTCCCCCCCTTTGAAGAGGGGGATGACAGCAGCTGCTTTCCAATCTTTGGGAATCTCAGACGACACGAAAGAGAGGTTGAACAGGCTAGTAATAGGGGTGGCAACAATTTCAGCAGATCATTTTATAAAGAAAAGGGTCCAGATTAACTAGCCCGGCTGATTTGTACGAGTCCAGATTTTGCAGCTCTTTCAGAACACCAGCTGACTGGATTTGGGAGAAGGAGAAATGGGGAAGGCTTGGGCGAGTAGATGTGGGGGGGTGCAGTGCTGTTGACCGGGGTAGGGGTAGCCAGGTGGAAAGCATGGCCAGCCATAGAAAAATGCTTATTGAAATTCTCAATTATAGTGGATTTATCGGTGGTGACAGTGTTTCCTATCTTCAGTGCAGTGGGCAGCTGGGAGGAGGTGTTCTTATTCTCCATCTTTACTGTGTCCCAGAACTTTTTTGAGTTTGTGTTGCAGGAAGCAAATTTCTGCTTGAAAAAGCTAGCCTTGGCCTGTGTATATTGGTTTCTAGCTTCCCTGAAAAGTTGCATATCACAGGGGCTGTTCAATGCTAATGCAGAACGCCATAGGATGTTTTTGTGTTGGTTAAGTGCAGTCAGGTCTGGAGAGAGCCAAGGGCTATATCTGTTCCTGGTTCTAAATTTCTTGAATGGGGCATGCTTATTTAATATGGTGAGGAAGGCATTTAAAAAAAATAACCAGGCATCCTCTACTGACGGGATGAGATCAATATCCTTCCAGGATACCCCGGCCAGGTCGATTAGAAAGGCCTGCTCGCTGAAGTGTTTCAGGGAGCATTTGACAGTGATGAGTGGAGGTCGTTTGACCACTGACCCATTACGGATGCAGGCAATGAGGTAGTGATTGCTGAGATCTTGTTTGAAAACGGAATCTAAAACAAAAATCCAGAAAATCACATCGTATGATTTTTAAGTAATTACTTTGCATTTTATTGTATGACATAAGTATTTGATACATCAGAAAAGCAGAACTTAATATTTGGTAGAGAAACCTGTATTTGCAATTACAGAGATCATACGTTTCCTGTAGTTCTTGACCAGGTTTGCACACACTGCAGCAGGGATTTTGGCCCACTCCTCCATACAGACTTTCTCCAGAGCCTTCAGGTTTCGGGGCTGTCGCAGGGCAATACGAACTTTCAGCTCCCTCCAAAGATTTTCTATTGGGTTCAGGTCTGGAGACTGGCTAGGCCACTCCAGGACCTTGAGATGCTTCTTATGGAGCCACTCCTTAGTTGCCCTGGCTGTGTGTTTTGGGTCGTTGTCATGCTGGAACACCCAGCCACGACCCATCTTCAATGCTCTTACTGAGGGAAGGAGGTTGTTTGCCAAGATCTCGCGATACATGGCCCCATCCATCCTCCCCTCAATATGGTGCAATACGGTGCAGTCCTGTTCCCAGAAAAGCATCCTCAAAGAATGATGTTTCCACCTCCATGCTTCACGGTTGGTATGGTGTTCTTGGGGTTGTACTCATCCTTCTTCTTCCTCCAAACACGGCGAGTGGAGTTTAGCTCAAAAAGCTCTATTTTTGTCTCATCAGACCATCCAGATGGCCATTGGCAAACTTCAGACGGGCCTGGACATGCGCTTGCTTGAGCAGGGGGAACTTGCGTGCGCTGCAGGATTTTAATCCATGACGGCGTAGTGTGTTACTAATGGTTTTCTTTGAGACTGTGGTCCCAGCTCTCTTCAGGTAATTGACCAGGTCCTGCCATGTAGTTCTGGGCTGATCCCTCACCTTCCTCATGATCATTGATGCCCAACGAGGTGAGATCTTGCATGGAGCCCCAGACCGAGGGTGATTGATCGTCATCTTGAACTTCTTCCATTTTCTAATAATTGCGCCAACAGTTGTTGCCTTCTCACCAAGCTGCTTGCCTATTGTCCTGTAGCCCATCCCAGCCTTGTGCAGGTCTACAATTTTACCCCTGATGTCCTTACACAGCTCTCTGGTCTTGGCCATTGTAGAGTGGTTGGAGTCTGTTTGATTGAGTGTGTGGACAGGTGCCTTTTATACAGGTAACGAGTTCAAACAGGTGCAGTTAATACAGGTAATGAGTGGAGAACAGGAGGGCTTCTTGAAGAAAAACTAACAGGTCTGTGAGAGCCGGAATTCTTACTGGTTGGTAGGTGATCAAATACTTGTCATGCAATAAAATGCAAATTAATTACTTAAAAATCATACAATGTGATTTTCTGGATTTTTGTTTTAGATTCTGTCTCTCACAGTTGAAGTGTACCTATGATAAAAATGACAGACCTCTACATGCTTTGTAAGTAGGAAAACCTGCAGAATCGGCAGTGTATCAAATACTTGTTCTCCCCACTATATGGTGTCCAGAGCACAGCTGGGGGCAGAGGTTGGTCTATAGCAGGCGGCAACGGTGAGAGAATTGTTTTTAGAGAGTAGTTTTTAAAAGTAGAGGTTAAAATTGTTTGGGTACAGACCTGGATAGTAGGACATAACTATGCAGGCTATCTTTGCAGTAAATTGCAACAACGCCCCCTTTGGCCGTTCTATCTTGTCTGAAAATGTTGTAGTTAGGGATGAACATTTCTGAATTTTTGGTGGTCTTCCTAAGCCAGGATTCAGACACGGCTAGAACATCCGGGTTGGCAGAGTGTGCTAAAGCGGTGAATAAAACAAACTTAGGGAGGATATTCTAATGTTAAAATGCATGAAACCAAGGCTATTACGGTTACAGAAGTCATCAAAAGAGAGCACCTGGGGAATAGGAGTGGAGCTAGGCACTGCAGGGCTGGAACAGAGAGTAAAAGGAGGTTTCTGGGGGCGATAAGATAGTTTCAGGGTATAATGTACAGACAAAGGTATGGTAGGATGTGAATAGAGTGGAGGTAAACCTAGGTATTCAGTGATGACGAGATATTGTCTCTAGAAACATCATTGAAACCAGGTGATGCCATTGCATGTGTGGGTGGTGGAGCTGAAAGGTTGGATAAGGTATAGTGAGCAGGGTTAGAGGATCTAGGCATATTGACATATTGGCATATTGACATTAAGGAGAGGTATGCTTAGTCGAGTGATCATACGGGTCCAGTGAATAGTGAGGTTGGTTGGGGTCACAGCGATTCAGACAGCAAGCCGGTCCATCGGTAGCAAGCTAGCATTGGATGGAGGTCTGTTTTTATTCACCTTGTGCGTTTCCGTCGGTAGATTAGTGGGGTTCCGTGTGGTAGAGGGGATCAATCCAATTGGCAAAATAGATATAGTTATAGTGACCAAAGAAAAATTGTCCGATAGACTTATTCAGATAGCTGTCTTATTGGCTGCTAACGATTAGCGGGCCGCAGATGGGTGTTCAGGTAACGTCGCGACGGAGGGGATAGCAGTCACACGGATAGCAGCCATCTCGCTGCGAGATCCAGGTGTAAATGTCCAGAGCTTGCGGTTGAAATCCAGGGATATGGAGAGAAAAATAGGTCCGGTATGTTCTGGTCTGAGTTGCATTGTACAAAACTGGCGATAGATTTGAGCTAAAGGATAGCTGATGACCACAAACTGTGGTTTGCGGAATACTAACGTTAGCCAGTAAACTGACTAGCTTCTATTGTGGATTTCATTTGAGGTAAACATTTTTTTTTAATTGGCGAGGTGGGTTGCAGGAGTGTTTAAGTTGTTTTTGGAAAAGAAAATATATAAAAGATATGCGAAGATATATATGGGACACAAGACGAGGACTGACTGAAACTGACTGCTTAGAACGACCTACCAAGATGTGTGCATGTGTAACACTGACCTCCAAGCCCACCATGAATCCTCCTGTATTGACATTTTCACCATCGTTTATGGCAGTGTTATGTTCTGCTATTGCATGACAGGTGGTTTACTCTACTCATACTCCACTTAAGGGCTCGATTCAATCCGGATCGAGGAAGATCTGTGGTATAGCACGATTGAAATTTAAAAAGGTAGCCTAATGTCCGATTGAGCCGAGATACACAGCGTTTACCATGAATGCAGTCTCCATTAATGCGGGAACATTATCTTTAAAATTTCCATCCTGCTATACCCTGGATCTTCTGCAATACAGATTGAATCAAGCCCTAATTGAGGTACACCACCTTTTAAATCAAATGTGCCTAATGTTCAGAGATACAAAAATGACACTGCTTTGCCCATAGACACTGAAGACATAAATGAACAGGTCAATAGCAGCTTTCAAGAATTCCTTGTTGAAATTTTTATTATTGAATTACGAAATTAACAAACATTGCGACACATTGCTGTTTTGTTTGTTTCGATTCATTTTAAAACAATTAAAGCATTTGGAAAAATAAGAAATAGTTTTCAAAAACAGAAGACATGTACTGTAGAATATCTCAAGTTGATGGCTTTCCTATGTGTTTTTAGGGCCTCAAGACTCGAACAGACAAGAAACTGACAATTACGTTTTGTTCTTTTTTCTTGGTCTGCAATTTATCCCAAAGCATGATGAGTTGTCCAAATGCCATCATGTGATACTATAACCATCCAAACAAAGATCAATAAGTGATGCGACTAGTCCACAACAACAGCAGCACTGCTTTTTACATCTTATTTGCTGCACCCAGCACAACAAATGTTTCAGTCCGTCTTCTGTCCTGTGATCACCACAATGGTCATTACCCCACTGGCCATGTAAAGAATGTTTGAAGTAAACAATGTCTGAAATATTGCAATTCTATCCATTTCAGTGCTTGGTATCCTTAACCCTCTGCCCCATAAAAAAAAACACACAAGTGTTCTTTCACCATTATCCTCAAGACATTCCTCTTCCACCTCAGGCCAGCTGTAAAGAAAATCTCATTTGTCCCATCAGTCAAAAGGAATTGAAAAGTGCATTGTTTTTGCTATGGGTCTGAAATGGCCACAATGGCCAGTGAACAGGTTACAATGTGCTTGTTGATATAGGGTCACCTGCACACATATCGGTGTTGCCCCTTATAAGAACATTAATGATGAAATTACAAAATTATGTAGCCAGTGTTACTACTATTACCATGTTTTCACACCACAGTAGCATCTGAAAAGTTCAACCAGACCACTCCTTTAGTACAAATGATATACAGATGTCTTTTCTTGGTTTCGAAACCTACCCCATTGCAAGGGAATATTGAGTTCACTGGGCAATATCCAATCCCCTTTTTCTGACAAAGCCAGAGTTTGTTACAGGCGAGAGGAAAAGAATGCTGATACAAAACAAATGGATAACTTTCAATCAAGCTCGAGTGTCTGGTTGAACTTTCCATCAGTAGTGGGGGTATAAGGAGTTGCTCACAATAACCTCAATGGTCAAACTGTCTTGGTGAATGACATTTTAGAAGTAGAAGTCCTCAGATATCACTCTAGCATTTAAACCAATGCTGCGCCTTAAAATACATTTTATTCAACCACCACACAGAAGAGAAATCCCTCACAATGTAAATCGCACAAACTTGTAATAAATGCATAATATAGTTCAGGTACGTTACTGAGGAAAACATCAACACGATGGCCATTGATACTATGATCAATTTTAGGAATAGACTGGTGACAAACAAGGCATTGAGTAAAAATTGGCTCTTTTCCTATGAGACACTGCAGCTTTACAGCTCACCCAGTGAACCATTTTTGCTGTTCTACAGGCAGATCAGAAGACATCAGAACGCAAGGACACATTTAGAAAATATTAGCACACGCCATAAATACAAGTAGATATGGAAATAGTCAGATATTTATGAACATACTGTCTTTTGAAATCTCTCCATTGTCTCTGTATCCCTCCTTCAAACAGGAGGGATGTCAGGAAAGGATTTCTCATTTAATGATTTATTGGTAAATTGATTGTAGGAGAGTGCAACTGTCACCAGATGGCTTTACTTAATGTTGATCTAAAAATGTCTTGCTTTCCACAGTTTGCCCCTCATATGAATGGCTTTGCTGGCATTTCTCACCTCCATGTCATCTGTTTATTGCTCAACAAGCAAATTGAGGTGCTGGAGTTGAAATGAAGGGCTGACACTGGCTGGTACAGGGGAACACATTTGGGTATACATTTTATTCGAGTTAATGTCACTGACGCGTATGAGAAAAACAAGCGGCTTAGCCCTTGAGGGTTCCTGATGGCAAGAACACAGCTCACGGTTGGCTTGGTCCAGGTTTGTGTGTGCTTTTTGTCTGCCAAGTAGGGGGGGCGCTGCTCACCCTCCCCCACAAAATCACCATAACTGCCCCTGCTCAGAGGGCCAGGAGGGTGGGCGAGTTGAGGGAGTCCGAAGACTGATCCCCGCTGCTGCTGCTGCTGCGCAGGTGAGCCTTCGAGCAGGACTCAGAGGATGGCGAGGGGCTCTCGGGCTCCAGCATGCTGGGGTAGGTGAATATGAGGCTGGGGACGCTGGGTGTGGATGCTGGGGTGGAGGCTGCCACCACCGGGGTGTTGAGGCTGTCACTATCGCAGAAGATCCCACTACCTCCCCCAAGACAGATAGGCTTAATGACAGAGCGCTGGGACTTTCCTTCCACGTCGTCTTCTTGAGGTTCTTGCTTCACCACAACGGTGTTGATGGGGCCTCGGGGACACAGACTGTTGCGCATGGTCAGAGGGAGAGGGGCACACTGCTGCTGGTGGTGGCCCCTCTGGTGGCGATCGTTGGGGGGCAGCTTGCACATGGGGTTGTGGGCCACCAGAATGAACTCCAACTTGTCCTTCTCCTTCTGCAGTGTCTCTATCTCTTTCTGTAGATCAGACTTTTCTTCCTCCAGTTCCTCAGTCTCCTGTAAACCACAGCAACAAAAAAACAGCAGATAAGGACACTTATCTTCAGTATCTGAAGGGTTCATATTCAGCTCAATTACAATTCTGGTGTATGGATTAGACAGCAAAGCCCCAACCACTGTTTAAGGTTCACATTATTAAGTTTCTGCATCACCTAATGCTACCACAAGAGGTCACCATGTCACCAAAAGAACCCAAAGCACATTGTACAGTGCCTTCAGAAAGTATTCATAACCCTTTGCTTACTCCACATTCTGAATTAAAAATGATTAGACGCAATACCCCATAATGACAGTGAAAATATGCTTTAGAATTTAGCAAATTTATTGAAAATGAAATACAGAAATCTCATTTACGTCGGTATTCACATCCCTGAGTAAATACTTACAGCGGTGAGTCTTTATGGGCAAATTCAGAGCTTTCCACACCTTGATTGTGCAACATTAGCCCATTATTCTTTTCAAATGTATCATTGCTAGACAACCATGTTCAGGTCTTGCCATAGATTTAAGTCAAAACTCAGACACAGGAACATTCACTGTCTTCTTGATAAGCAACTCCAGTGTAGATTTAGCCTTGTGTTTGAGGCTATTGTCCTGCTGTAAGGTGAATTAGTCTCCCAGTGTCTGGTGGAAAGCAGACTGAACCAGATTGTCACTCTAGGATTTTGCCTGTGCTTAGTTCCGTTACGTACATTTGTAATCCTGAAACTCACCAGTCCTCAACTATTAAAAGTATACCCATAACATGACGCAACCACCACTACGCTTGAAAATATTGAGTGATACTCAGTAATGTGTTGGATTTGCATCAAACAGAACACGTTGTATTCAGAACAAAAAGTGAATTGCTTTGCCATATTTTTTTTTTGCCTATTTTCTTTAGTACCTTGTTGCAAACAGGATACATGTTTTACAATATTTTTATTCTGTACAGGCTTCCTTCTTAGTATTGTGGAGTAACTACAATGTTGATCAATCCTCAGTTTTTTCCTATCATAGCCATTCAGCTCAGTATCTGGCCTCATGGTGAAATTACTGAACGGTTTACTTCCTCTCCGGCAACCGATTCAGGAAGGACGGCTGTATCTTTGTAATCACATGGTGAATTGATACACCATCCAAAGTGTAATTAATAACTTCATCATGCTCAAAGGAATATTCAATGTCTGCCTTTTTTTATTTTGAACCATCTACCAATAGGTGCCCTTCGTCAGGCATTGAAAAACCCCTGGTCTTTGAGGTTGAATCGGTGTTTGAAATTCACTGATCAACTGAGGGACCTTACAGATGTTTGTTTGGGTACAGAGATGGAGGTCATTCAAAAAAATCATGTTAAAACTATTGTATTATTGCACAGTGAGTCCATGACACTTACACATTCTTACTCCTGAACTTATTTACATAATTCCACTGACATTATGGGGTATTGTGTGTACCAGTGACAAAAACAAACTCAGTTTAATCCATTTTAAATTCAGGCTGCAAGACAACATTTGGAAAACGTCTAGGGGTATGAATACTTTCTGAAGGTACTGTAAGTTTGCTAAGGAAAAGAGTTGATACAGCAAAAGGGCAATCAATACACATCTTGGCGGTGTGCCCGTTATCCTGATACTAAAAGTAATTACTATTACAACTTTGTCCAAACAAAAAAACACATTCATGTTTAAGGTTGTTGTTCTCAGATGGAGCTACATGATGTAACACGCAAAACACAGCGCGTTTCCTCTAGCGTAATGTGTCATTAATGTGTCACGGACCCAGCAGACAAAGACAGACCCTTAAAACCTGTAGTCACCAGATCAGGAGGGCAGAAAACAGATAAGTCACAGGCCTGTCTGAGAACTTTGTCTCCAACACAAAGATATGAGAAAGTAGGAAACAAACTAGCAGCCCCCCCCCCCCAAAAAAAAGAGCAATAGAACAAGAAAGATCATAAGTTTGCTGACATGGCTGGAATATGACACTTCCTTATTTGGTGATTCAACTAAGAGTCGTGTGTGGTGGAGGGAAGGCGTTTTTGCTGGAAGCAGTTGGGGGGAGTTGGAGGGTATAGCCATGGATTCGTCAAAATTGCATGGGATAGTAAGAAATGAAACTCCCACTTTATTAAACATCTCCCATTCATAATGACAGCCGCCTGCAGCACATTCCTTTCCTGTTTCTTTTGTAATTGAGCTAATGAGTCTAATTAGTGCTGTCTGCTTAGCTAGGAGGGTTAGGGCCCAGCCCTGTCCACAGCTGTCTGCACCCAGACAAAAACCCTTACATCCACTGTCAGCACGACTTAGTGCTAATAGCTAAAGTCCTCCGAGACCTAGACAAACCAGTGTCGCGAGGTTCTGGTTTGAGGTTGACTCATAAATACGTGCAACACTGTTTGAGAAGTGTTAGTGAACTGAGCTGAACATGAAACTGTCCTGCACAAGTGAATATATTTTTCCCCCCTTTGATGCCTCGTTTGTACTGCAAGTGCACAACATATGAAGAATTGTAGCAACTAATTTGACAAACAGAGTCTCTGGAATTTAAACTGACAGGGGTGTGTGTATGTGCGCATGCATGTGCGTACGCGTAGGAGAGTGTGTTGTGCAGTTGTCTAACTAACCCCTTGGAGCATCTCGGTGAGCTCTCGTCTGCGATTGCGGCACTTGGCGGCTGCCAATTTGTTCCTCTCGCGCCTCACCCTCCTCTTCTCCTCTTCCTCAGGGGTAAGCTGAGGGCAAAAAGAACACTGAGTTGTCATTAACACTTAAGCTGAACAGAACAAACAAGTAGAGAAGCTTTGGGTTTACAACTATAAGCCATCTTCAAAATGGCCAAATTCCTCACATCTTGGTACTTTGAAAGTAGAACCGTTTTACAATATTAGAAGATATTTTAAAATGTTGCTTGCCGCCACAAGATGCTCTCCACACATAAGTAACTTTTGAACACAAGCATCTGTACACTTGTGGTCCTCACCTGCTCATCTCTCCTTCGTCGTACGCGGGTGTCCCCGACAGAGCGTATGACACCCGGGCGGGCGAGGGCAGTGTGACCCAGGAGCCCTGGGCTGTTGGAGAGGTGGTGGCTGTAGGGGTGGGAGCGTGAGTAAGGGTTGGACATGGAGGTGATCACTGTGGGCTGCACCATCCACTGCAGGTCCTGGCTGGTCGTTATGGCGTTAATCGTGGGGATGAAGGCACTGCTAGAGCCAGGCATGTCGGCCCGGTATTTCTAGATACAGGAAAGGTAGCAAAGAGAAAGGGAGATTGGGAGAGGGAGAAAGAGGGCAGATCAGGAGAGAAATGGTGAGTGGATGATTTCAAGATGACAATTGATCTTTGCTTACTATTGCAACCTCTGACATTTTCCCGGGAAGCTCAATTCAACCACTGCCAAAATCAAACTGTTTCTAATACAGACTAAAATTAAACAGCTATAACAATTGCTTCATGTGAAGCTGGTAAAATTATATTTGTAGTGTAGCTAGCCACTGAATGACTCTGAATTCCCTGCCAGCATGCAATTTGAGCCAACTAGTGCTCTCAAATCATATCGACAGCAGATGGGAGTTATATTCATAACATTGCCAACTTAGCTAGCTAACCTACACCTTAAGAAAACAATATATATTAAGTGGCTAGCTAGCTAGAATTAGCAACATTTGGAGGTCAATGAGACTAGCTAACCAGCTGGACTAGCAAATAATGTAACAAAAGTATAATTTCAGATTTTAAAAATACTCCATGAACTGGCTCTGAATTTCAGGAATCACAGTTACTCCTGCAGCACTGTTAAATTATTCAGCCATTTAAAAACTTAGATTTAAAAAAAACTTTTAAATCAGCCTTCACAGGCTTTCAAACTATTTTTAAAAAGTGAGCTTGTCCTTGTGGTGGACTCGACTATCCATTGGTTGCCCAAAATTCTGGGGCAGGGCCTAGCAAGTAAGTTCTGTGTGTCAACTCTAGGGGAAGACTCATCATTTTATTGAAGTAACATACCAACATGGTGACTATTTCACAGATCTCAATTTCCATTCATTCTTTTGTTCTCCACTTGTTATAGCAGAAGAAAAACACCACTTGACATGTAGGCTATTTGACTGCTATTAATTTCCAAGCCCTGTAGCTTAACCACCTTGAACACAGGTCACCCACTCTTAATCATACTCACAAATCCTCTACATTGAAGCCTACTGTAGTAGTGAATCACTGACTCCACACACAAACACTGTCTAGATTTGCCTGTTTAACCCCCGGAGTGGCAGTCAGTGACACATTCAGTGAATCATGGCGGGAAAGCCCGTAGTGCTGCTACTGCCTCCATCTTACTATGGCTATAGGAGAGAAGAGCTTAGTTGCATCAATCAGCAAGTCATCTGGTGAGCAAATTGGTATGGAATTGTACATCTCTGGAAAAAAAATACAATCCATGGAGAAAGGTGTGATGACTAGTTTATTCCTGTCAGAAAATGTGATAGTTGTTTTGCATTGGCACTGATAACACTGGATAGGCCCATCTCTTTCCATATACAAGTGTAACCTATCTAATAAAATAGATTATATGAATAGATTCAATAAGACATCAAGGTTACTTGGGTATCTGAAGACTATAACGCTCATAAGACTGACACATTTTACCAACATTGTGAGTTGCAAGCACAGAAGTGACCATCTGAGGCAAAATATAGTAGAGGCCTACTAAATAAAGCTTACTCTTTCTTAAGCCCTCATGAGGCACCTTTATGATGATAGACTTAAAGGCTATGATAGACTTAAAGGATATGACACCAGTGAGCGTGTCCATTGTACAGACAATTCACCCATTATGTTGTGATGAGTCATGTTGGGGATATGTAACGCATGTCGGTCAGTTCCAGTAAGGCGGAAGCGGTATTATATTAGGCTAGAGAGAAACCAGGTCCCCCACCAATACATTCCAGAAGTGAGGCAACAGTGAAAATTCCATTGCAATCATAAATCCCAGTGGCAGATAACTAACCAGAAGGTAGAGCTATAAATTGAGTAATCTAATGGTTGGTTACAATCAATTGAGGTGCCTGTTGTCACACGGAGAGGTCATACATTTCTGGTAAAGAGGGGGATATGAACATATGTCAAGGAAGGCGATTGTGCAAACTTAATTTTAGAGACAATAGGTGAATCGACCGTTGGTAAACTAATTAAAATGCATGAAAAGCACCATTGTTTGGAAACATTTCTGGTGCGGGGTCCAAATAAAACACAGCCAACACGTTTCATGGCACCGAGATTTGTCTCCAATAAGCTATCATGTCAGTCCTTGTGCCCCGGGAAACTTTCCCCGCTTTCCCGGATTCTGGTCCTTAATAACATACTGGGACTTGACCACTGCTGTAAGAGAAAAAAGACCACTTACTCGAACAGAATACTTGTCCTCCGCCCCCAGAAAACTAAAAGGATGTCAAATTCCAGCAACCTTTACCTGCATAATACTAAACCCTTCCAGGGTAGAGAAAGCACCAACGGCAACGCTTGACTATCTCGAAGCTGATGTAACCCATACGGTCATTTGATGTATAGGCTCATTTCAAAAGACCAACTTAAACTAAGACCAGTCCAGCTATTGTGCTTCCGCACGTCAACTGGTTCCATTTGGCAGAAGCAGACAGTCATGACAAAAATCCCAGAATTGGCACCAGTCTTCAGCGTGATAGCCTTGACAATACTGTAACTACGCATCAAGTTAGGCCTACCAATCGAAGAGTGCGTCAATGGGTAGAAACTCAGACAACTGCAGTGACATTTAGATACAATGAAACTCAAATTAAGCTAATGATAGTTGTGAATACCAATATTTTCATTTGAGAGAAGAGAAAATATATAGTGTTGGTTACCTGGTAGCTTGAGGTTGAGATTGGACTGCCGATCGTGCTGCTGCCGCTCGTGAATGACTCTGGCTGGGCCGGAGAAGTGCTGCTGCCGCGGGACGAGGTGTCGTAGTTCACGGAGTAGTCCTGGTACATGATCCAGGAAAGAGGACGATTTCTGTAGATGATATGAGCTCCGACGCTCTCAAAAAAAAACGAAGTTGACTTGAACAGTCTTTAAAACACTGAGAACCCTCACAAAATTCTCAAAATAGCCTGACTATTAGTGCAATAAATCCAGTCTCTTCGAAATGAAACTTAAGGCAATTACCAAGAAGTAAAGCTGTTTTGTCCACTCCAAAATAATTCTCTCCTTGAGAATAACTTCAGCTATTGTTCTTTCCTCCACTGCTAGCCTATTCGGGTGTGCTACAAGAGCCAACTTCAAGAAAAAAAAGTAAGCAGGACACCTACTTTCTCTGTCAAAACAGAGTTGACGGAGAATAGACCCGTTTTGCGTGTGAGTCACAGACAGAAGCTTTGTTTGCTTTCCACCTCAGCATACTCTATAGAATCCCTTCCCCAAGACACATTTATTTCAACTATCCCTTGGAACTGTTCTGTATTTCTTTCCATATCCCTTCACCGAACTCGCTAAGATGACTCACTCTAATGACAATACGAACAAATGCAACCGCTTATCAACGCTAACGGCTTCCACGTCACAGTCCCTGGGCGTAGACACTTCACTTGGGAAGGGGTTATCACAGCTAAGATTGTAAAAATCAGCAGACAGTATCGTAAATCAGTTTTATTGTTTATACATTACATAGTTAAAGGGGATTTATTATGTTTATGCTAAATGTTTATGCACATGTATATAAAATCCGTTGGAGGTGAGATACACCGTTTGTCTGATTTGGTTCGGTCCATTGACGCATGTTTCCTGAAATGGGCAGTTGCGTCAGAGGACACGCGTGTGGGTTTCCTTGGTAAAGACACGTCAGAGACTGGAAGGGATTACCTCCCCTCCTTCAACGCACTTTCTCATCTCTTGCTCTAGGGAAAGGGTCTCTGGGCCGCACAGTGCAGGTCTATGCAGTTAATCACCGAATGTTATATCTTTATCTTGCAGTCCTTGTAGATTTTCATTTCATAACTATTCAAAGTGTTTGAAGCTTTTTATTTTTACCGAAGAGAGAGAAAGAGAGAGGGAGAATGCAATCGAGAGAGATGATATCCCTTGAAAAAAAAATCGCAGCTTCAGTATGTCAATTCTTGCCCTTATGTGTAGCCCAAGTAACATATAGATGTCGCTAGGCCAAAAGTAACGGGAAATAATAAAGGAAACGCTACCACTTTCTCGACATTATTCCCCCGTCTCGAGTCCTCATAGCACATCGAACTATTTGGACCAGTGACATTTCAGAAAATACATCTGGCAAAGGCATATTGCTTATGTGGTTCATGCAGGATATATTGGTTATTTTGCTGTAAGGACATCTGGAAACAAAACACAACACAAAAATGCTATGGAATTATCATAGAGTGCAGCTGTGGATAATGTGTCACACAAAAATGTGTTTCATAGCTACCGCAAAGGATGAGACATGAAATGTGGGGTAATTCAGACGCAGTTCCAGGAGGGCATAGAGCCCAGAATTACGCCACGTAGAAGAGGCCTACTAAATGCCAAATTAACTGTAATCCAATGTTATATGGTTCCTATATTAGTCGTTAAAACCACAACTACAAATAACACCACTAAAATAGTGTTTGTTACATGCATCCTTGCCAAGAAAGCGAATTTAAGAGAGATGCCTACGCTCAACAAAGTACCGTTACATTAGGTCTACACTTGTTTAGGAAACGTTCGAAACGAAAGACCAATGACAGAGACCAAGGGTGTTCTTCCAATATGACACAAAAGGAACAACAAAATATTGGGAGTTACCTCAAATGACCTTTGAATTAATTGAGTTGCCCTTGACCTATAGCCATAATCTGTTCAAGACAGTTTCCAGAGTGGTCCAATATGAAAAGCCAGGCTAACGGGAAATAGTTGAAAGGTAAAGCTACAATGAGACCAAAGGTGATATAAACACTTAAATGTAGGCTTGGGGTAGTGCCAGATAGAACCTAGGCTATTGATCATTGCGCCCCATCGTCCACATTTAGTAGCCTGTAGATCAGGTGTGCAAACAGCCTTTGGGGTTTACTCCCTCTCAACATAAACAATGTGTTATATAATCCATAACATGAATTATAGTGTGTGATGTGCAAGTTTCAGCATAGGTAATGAAAGAACTAATTTTCAATCTATTGCATCAGAATGACTAATAATTTGCAAATAAATCCATAAAAAATCCTACAATGTGATTTTCTGGATTTTTTTTCTAATTTTCTCTGTCATAGTTGAAGTGGACCTATGATGAAAATTACAGGCCTCTCTTATCTTTTTAAGTGGGAGAACTTGCACAATTGGTGGCTGACTAAATACTTTTTTGCCCCACTGTATTTGGATCATCCACAAAAATACAGATTTCATGGAAATTGGTGCGATTATGGTTGTTAAATACAGTTGAAGTCGAAAGTTTACATACACCTTAGCCAATTATATTTAAACTCAGTCTTTCAAAATTTCGGACATTTAATCTGAGTAAAAATTCAATTTTAGGTCAGTTAGGATCACCAGATGATTTTAAGAATGTGAAATGTCAGAATAATAGTAGAGAGAATTATTTATTTCAGCTTTTATTTCTTTCATCACTTTCCCAGTGGATCAGACGTTTACATACACTCAATTAGTATTTTGTAGCATTTCCTTTAAATTGTTTAAATTTGGGTCAAACGTTTTGGGTAGCCTTCCACAAGCTTCCCACAATAAGTTGGGTGAATTTTGGCCCATTCCTCCTGACAGAGCTGGTGTAACTGAGTCAGGTTGGTTGGCCTCCTTGCTCGCACACGCTTTTTCAGTTCCGCCCAAAAATGTTCTACAGGATTGAGGTCAGGGCCTTCTGATGGCCACTCCAATACCTTGACTTTGTTGTCCTTTAGCCATTTTTCCACAACTTTGGAAGTATGCTTTGGGTCATTGTCATTTTGAGACCCATTTGTGACCAAGCTTTAACTTCCTGACTGATGTCTTGAGATGTTGCTTCAATATATCCACCAAATTTTCCTACCTCATGAAGCCATATATTTTGTGAAGTACTCCAGACCCTCCTGCAGCAAAGCACCCCCACAACATGATGCTGCCACCCACATGCTTCACGATTGGGATGGTGTTCTTCAGCTTGCAAACCTCCCCCTTTTTCCTCCAAACATAACAATGGTCATTATAGCCAAACAGTTATATTTTTGTTTCATCAGACCAGAGGACATTTCTCCAAAAGTTCCGAGCTTTGTCCCTATGTGCAGTTGCAAACCGTAGTCAGACTTTTTTATGGCGGTTTTGGATTAGTGGCTTCTTCCTTGCTGAGTGGCCTTTCAGGTTATGTCAAAATTAGACTCATTTTACTGTACATATAGATACTTTTGTAGCTGTTTCCTCCAGCATCTTCACAAGTTCCTTTGCTGTTGTTCTGGGAGTGATGTGCACTTTTCGCACCAAAGTACGTTCATTTCTAGGAGACAGTACGTGTCTCCTTCCTGAGCGGTTTTGACAGATGTGTGGTCCCATGGTGTTTATACTTTATACTATTGTTTATACTATTGTTTGTACAGATGAATGTGGTACCTTCAGATGTTTGGAAATTGCTCCCAAGGATGAACCAGACTTGTGGAGGTCTACAAAAACATTTCTGAGGTCTTGGCTGATATCTTTTGATTTTCCCATGATGTCAAGCGAAGAGGCACTGGGTTTGAAGGTAGGCCTTGAAATACATCCACAGGTACACCTCCAATTGAATCAAATGATGTCAATTAGCCTATCAGAAGCTTCCAAAGCCATGCCATACATTTCTGGAATTGTAACGATTCTAGTCCTCCTCTTCTGAGGAGGAGTAGGAAGATGAATCGGAGGACTAATGCGCAGCGTGGTACGTGTTCATGATGATATTTATTCAACTCAGAACACAAAAACAAAAATAACAACGAGAATGATACGAAACAGTCCTGTCTGGTGACATACACAGAGACAGAAAATAAACACCCACAAAACACTGGTGGAAAAAGGCTACCTAACTATGATTCTCAATCAGAGACAACTAACGACACCTGCCTCTGAGAACCATACCAGGCCAAACGCAAAACACAACATAGAAAATGGAACATAGACAACCCACCCAACTCACGCCCTGACCATACTAAAACAAAGACAAATCAAAGGAACTAAGGTCAGAACGTGACAGGAATTTTCCAAGCAGTTTAAAGGCACAGTCAACTTAGTGTATGTAAACTCCTGACCCACTTGAATTGTGATACAGTGAATTACAAGTGAAATAATCAGTCTGTAAACAATTGATGGAAAAATTACTTGTCATGCACAAAGTAGATGTCCTAACCGACCTGCCAAAACTATAGTTTGTTAACAAACCGAATAGGAGACATAAAAAGGATCTCTAAGGTCAGGGCATGACAGAACCCCCCCCCCCCCCCAAAGGTGGCGATTCCGGACGCAAAACCTGAACCTATAGGGGAGGGTCTGCGTGGGCATCTATCCGCGGTGGCGACTCAGGTGCGGGACGCAGACCCCGCTCCACCACCGGCTCACCCCACTCCGGAGACACCTGAAACCCCACCTCTTTAAGGAATACCTAGGATAGGATAAAGTAATCCTTCTCACCCCCCCTTAAAAGATTTAGATGCACTATTGTAAAGTGGCTGTTCCACTGGATGTCATAAGGTGAATGCACCAATTTGTAAATCGCTCTGGATAAGAGCATCTGCTAAATGACTTAAATGTAAATGTAAATGTACTTTGGTGGCACCTCTGGTGTGGGGAACCTCGTCGCCGACCTTGGACTGGGCACCCTCGCTGCGGGCCCCGGACTGGGCACCCTCGTTGCGGGCCCCGGACTAGGCACCGTCTCTTGAGGTCCCGGACTGGGCACCGTCTCTGGAGGCCCCGGACTGGGCACCGTCCCTGGAGGCCCCGGACTGGGCACCGTCTCTGGAAGCCCCGGACTGGGCACCGTCTCTGAGGCCCCGGACTGGGCACCGTCTCTGGAGGCCCCGGACTGGGCACCGTCTCTAGAGGCCCCGGACTGGGCACCGTCTCTGGAGGCTCCGGACTGGAGACCAGCGTCGCCGTTCTTGACACACGCAAACCAGTGTGCCTGGCACCTACTACCATACTATGTTCAAAGTCACAAATATTTTGTCTTGCGCATTCACCCTCTGAATGGCAGACATACATAATGCATGCCTCAATTGTCTTAAGAGTATAAATCATTCTTTAACCTGCCTCCTCCCCTTCATCTCATCGGAATTCACCTGGTCAGTCTATGTCATGAAAAGAGCAGGTGTTCCTAACATTTTGTGCACTCAGTTTTACTGTATGTGCGCAGGAAAATAGAGCATGCTGCAGACAGCATAGAGAATAAAAATATATGTTTAGAATTGATAATTGATCGCATGGTGCAAGAACGAATGCAAACAATTGTTTATTGAATGTTATGATGGACACAGCTTTGTAGAACCAAAACACACACAGTCTCTGCTTAACAAACTCGAACTCGAGAACAACTTGTTTGGGGGTCTGCCTGGGTGCTGCAGTTCACGAACGATATCATGCTTATCGCCCCTCACAGCAGTCAAGCAATGCATTCCGCCAAGAGACGTTCACAATCTAATCCGGTTACAATTAGACATCGTTTCAAATGTATCAATACATCATTTTCCAAACAACAAATGTACATACTCATTGATTAATAATATGTACATTACTTATATAGTTTAAGAAGATTTATTCATGAAAGTAATTATACATGGTTACCTAATTGTTTTACATGGGCTCTCTACAGCCTCATCAACAATGTAGGACAAGGCCGTGCAACACATAGGTAGTTACAAACAGTACAGGAATGAAATCATCAACATTTAATGATCTCATCTTTACTAATGCTGCAGACATGTGCTTTCAAGCAGTATCCAAATTCATCGGATGTAGTGATCACGATATCTAGGAAAACCAAAGTTCCAAAGGATGGACCTAATATAGTGTATAATAGGTCATACAATAAGTTTTGTTGTGATTCTTATGTTGATGATGTAAAGAATATGTGCTGGTCTGTGGTGTGTAATGAGGAGCAACCAGACCTTGCACTTGACACAATTATGAAATGGCTTATTCCAGTTACTAATAAGCACACACCATTAAGGAAATGACTGTAACAACTGTTAAATCCCCTTGGATTGATGAGTAATTGAAAAATTGTATGGTTGAGAGGGATAAGGCAAAAGGTATAGCAAATAAGTCTGGCAGCACAACCGATTGGGAACGTACTACATATTGATAAATCATGTGACTGAACTGAATAAAAAGAAGAAGAAACTGTGCTGTGAAACACAGATAAATGATATAAAGAACAAAAGTAAAAAGCTTTGGAGCACCTTAAATGAAACTTTGGGTAAAAAGGCTACTCTGCTTCATCATTCATGGCTCATTCACCACAAACCCCACTGTTGTTGCCAACTACTTTAATTATTAGCAAACTTAGGCATGCCATGACAACAACAAACACTGACACTACACATCCAAGTATATCTGACCAAATTATGAAAGACAAGCATTGTAATTTTGAATTCCGTAAAGTGAGTCTGGAAGAAGTGAAAAAATGTATGTTGTCCAGACAACAATGACAAGCCACCCGGGTCTGACAACTTCAATGGAAAATTACTAAGGATAATAGCGAATTATATTACCACTCCTACTCCTACTCCATATTTTCAATCAAAGTCTACTAGAATGTGTGTGCCCTCAGACCTGGAGGGAAGCAAAAGTAATTCCACTACCCAAGAATAGTAAAGCTCCCTTTTTAAAAAGTGTTTGACCAGATACAATGCCATTTCACAGTAAACAATTGACAACATAATTTCAGAATGATTGTAAGGAAGCACCCTCAACAAGCACAGCACTTACACAAATGACTGATGATTGCCTGAGAGAAATTGATGATAAAACGATTGTGGGGGCTGTTTTGTTAGAGTTCAGTGTGGCTTTTGACATTATCGATCACAGTCTGCTGCTGGAAAAAAAATAGTGTTATGGCTTTACACCCTCTGCTATATTGTGGATAAACTGTTACATTACATTTACATTACATTTAAGTCATTTAGCAGACGCTCTTACAGAACACAAAAAGTGTTATTTAATGGAAGCCTCTCCAACTTAATCCAGGTAGAATTCCCAGGGCAGCTGTCTAGGCCCCTTACTTTTAAAAATTGTTTTTAAAGCCAGTGTGTCATGTATGCGGACGACTCACTTCTATACACGTCAGCTACTGTAGCGACTGCAATGATTGCAACATTTAACAAAGATGTCATGGTCATGGTCAAAACATATTGATACAATAGTAGCTAAAATGGGGACAAGTCTGTCCATAATAAAGCGCTGCTCTGCCTATTTAACAACACTTTCAACAAGGCAGATCCTACAGAGCCTAGTTTAGTCACACCTGGACTACTGGTCAGTCATGTGGTAAGGTGTCACAAAGAGGGACTTAGGAACATTACAATTGGCTTAGAACAGGGCAGCAGAGTTAACATTAATGATATG